>NC_057813.1:280333947-280348276 GCF_018294505.1 Triticum aestivum
CCTCCGCATGCGATGCCGCGGCACGCCGGGTCGTCGCCTGCTACGGCTCGTTCCTACCTCGGCCTCGACGAGATGGGGGAGGGGGGTCCCTTCCCCCTCCCCCCGGCTCGGCCTCGCGCTAACATGGCAGTGCGCTCATTTGACAGGAGCAATGCGGTTATTCTATTTCCCACCCCCATGCACCCACACCCCCCTGAGATGGATAATGGGGGCAAGTCCATACATGGAAGAAGTGTTAGTACAACTATGCCCCTCTGTGCAGTGCGGTTATTCTGCATGGGGGTGGGAAATAGAATAACCGCATAAGTAGCTGCATTCGGCGGAATTTTTGGTCAAAGTTAGTAATGGCGCACCGTGCGAGTGGTGCGCCATTACTAGTTAAACTAGTAATGGCGCACAATCCCCAGGTGCGCCATTACTAGTTTTGAAAAAAAAAATAAAAAAAATTGTTAGTAGTGGCGCACCGAGGGTGTGGTGCGCCATTACTAGTTAAAACTAGTAATGGCGCACTATCCCCTGGTGCGCCATTACAAGTTTTGAAAAAAAAAGAAAATTTGTTAATAGTGGTGCACCGAGGGTGTGGTGCGCCATTACTAGTTTAACTAGTAATGGTGCACTATCCCCTGGTGCGCCATTACTAGTTTTGAAAAAAAAATAAAAAAAATTGTTCGTAGTGGCGCACCGTGGATGTGGTGCGCCATTAGTATTTGGAGTTTAATGGCGTACCTATATGTGGTGCGCCACTGCTATATAGTAGTGGCGCACCACATATGTGGTGCGCCATTAATCTCCATATTATCTATAGCCCTTTTCCTAGTAGTGCACGCACCCCCCTAAGATAGATAATGGAGGCATGTCCATACAAGGAAGATGTGATAGTACAACTATGCCTGAGGGAGTCCTGGACTAGGGGGTGTCCGGATAGCCGAACTATCATCATCAGCCGGACTCCAAGACTATGAAGATACAAGATTGAAGACTCTGTCCCGTGTCCGGATGGGACTTTCCTTGGCGTGGAAGGCAAGCTTGGCAATACGGATATGTAGATCTCCTACCATTGTAACCGACTCTGTGTAACCCTAGCCCTCTCCGGTGTCTATATAAACCGGATGGCTTTAGTCCATAGGACGAACAACAATCATACCATAGGCTAGCTTCTAGGGTTTAGCCTCCTTGATCTCCTGGTAGATCTACTCTTGTAATACCCACATCATCAATATCAATCAAGCAGGACATAGGGTTTTACCTCCATCAAGAGGGCCCGAACCTAGGTAAAATATCGTGTCCCTTGTCTCCTTTTACCATCCGCCTAGACGCACAGTTCGGGACCCCCTACCCGAGATCCGTCGGTTTTGACACCGACATTGGTGCTCTCATTGAGAGTTCCTCTGGGTCGTCACCGATAGGCTCGATGGCTTCTTCGATCATCAACAACGACGCAGTCCAGGGTGAGACCTTTCTCCCCGGACAGATCTTCATATTCGGCGGCTTTGCACTGCGGGCCAATTCACTTGGCCATCTGGAGCAGATCGAAAGCTACGCCCCTGGCCGTCAGGTCAGATTTGGAAGTTTGAACTTCACGGCTGACATCCGCGGAGACTTGATCTTCGATGGATTCGAGCCACGGCCGAGCGCGCTGCACTGTCACAATGGGCATGATTTAGCTCTGCAGCCGGACAGTGCCCTGGAGGCCGCACACGAATCCACTCCGATCCTCAATTCGGAGCCGGCTACGCAGATCGAGGACGGGTGGCTAGACACCGCCTCGGGGGCTGCAACCTCTACGGTGATGGAGCCGAACGCCGACCTTGTCCCTCATGAAGCTCGTGACTCCGAGGCGCCGGACTCCTCGCCGGACTCCGAACCTCCCGCGCCCCCTCCAATCGAATCCGATTGGGCGCCGATCATGGAGTTCACCGCTGCGGACATCTTTCAACACTCACCTTTTAGCGACATCTTGAGTTCGCTAAAGTATCTCTCGTTATCAGGAGAGCCCTGGCCAGACTGCGGTCAGGACGGTTAGGATGCGGACGGTGAAGAAATTCAAAGCCCACCCACCACCCACTTAGTAGCCACTGTCTACGATCTAACCGACATGCTAGACTTCGGCTCCAAAGACATCAACGGTATGGACGACGATGCCAGAGACGACCAAGAACCAGCACCTACTCGGCACTGGAAAGACACCTCAACTCACGACGTACACATGGTGGATACGCCAAAAGGAAGCGATAACAAGGAACAACGGAACGTGGCGAAGGACAACTCCCCCGACAAACAACCAAAACGGCAACGCAAGCGCCGCCCGAAGTCCCGCCTCGATAACAACGGCACCCATACTGACCCGGCCTTAGAGCAGGGCGAAGCAGTGGACGACGAACATGCCACCAAGCAACCATCCGAACCGGATGAATTGGACAAGCAACCCATCCCCGGCGAAAACAACAGTCCCGACGATCTCACGCCGAACACATCACCTGAGCATAAGAACCTTCATAAAAGGCTCGTCGCCACTGCAAGAAGTTTGAAGAAGCAAAAGCGGAAGCTCAAAACAGCGGAGGACGCACTCAGAATGAGAAGGAGCAAAGTACTCAATACCGCAGATAAATACGGCGATAGTCACCAGGCACAGAGCTACCCGAAGCGCAAGCTGCTGCCTGAATTTGACGAGGAGGCCGTAGAGCCCCCACAGTCAAAAAGGAAAGAGGCTGCCTGGCTGGATAGACGACCAAGATGACAGGCTGAGAGCGGCAAGCGGCTCCGCACACAAACCGGCACACGATCCACATAAGGATCCTCGCAAAAAGGATGTCCCGGTCAGGTCCATCTATGGGCCAAAAAAGAAGACTCCAGGGAGCAGCACAACCCGCCGAGTGTTTGAAGACAACGGCACACCTAAATACAGGGGCGCCGCACACCCACTATGTTTCACCGATGAGGTACTGGATCATGAATTTCCAGCGGGATTCAAACCCGTAAAAATAGAGGCATATGACGGAACAACAGATCCCGGAGTCTGGATTGAGGATTATATCCTACACATACATATGGCCAGAGGAGACGACCTCCATGCCATAAAATACCTACCCCTCAAGCTCAAAGGGCCAGCTCGGCATTGGCTCAAAAGCCTCCCAGAAAATACCATTGGAAGTTGGGAAGAGCTCGAGGATGCGTTTCGAGCAAATTTTCAGGGGACTTATGTCCGCCCTCCGGATGCAAACGATCTAAGTCACATAAGTCAACAGCCCGGAGAGTCAGCACGCAAATTCTGGAATAGGTTCCTCACCAAAAAGAACCAAATAGTTGACTGTCCGGACGCCGAAGCCTTAGCAGCCTTTAAGCATAACGTCCGAGACGAATGGCTCGCCAGACACCTCGGACAGGAAAAACCAAGAACAATGGCCGCGCTAACCAGCCTCATGACCCGCTTTTGCGCGGGGTGTCACATCCTAGTTAGCCATGCATTAGAGTGTTGCATCATGTTTACTCTTTCATCAGAAACCTAAAATGGGGATGACAGAACCCCCAGTCCCCTCTGAAACCAATTAGGGTTTACTAAAAACTTTTTCAATGAACCTGAAATGCCCTTCTAAAATGCCCATCATTTTTGTCTTGGTTCAGAACCTGTGCCAAAAGTGATGCACATTTTCCTAGGCCATCTTAGGGTTTTTGGAATTAAATCATAAATATTTGAATTTGGGCATTTAAAATTATACAAAATATTTAAATGCTCAAATATCTCCAAACTAAAATGTTTCATGTTGGAAATAATCCAACTATGGACCAGGAGTAGTTTGGTGATTTTAGGAGTTGCCTAAGTATTTTATTTAATTCAACAAAGTTGCAGAAGTATTAAAAAAACAGAAAACAGAAAGAAAATGGAAAAACTTACCTGACGCCTGCTCCCGGCCCACCTGCCGGCCCAGCCCAGCGCCGCTCCAGCGAGCTGCTTGCCGGCCAGGGAGGCAGGCAGGTGCCCGACGGCGACCACAGCGTGCGCCACGCACCTGCTCGCCGCCTCGCTGCTCCCCGCGCCCGGTGACGTCGTGGATCAGCCTCCCTCGCTCCCCCGAACCCCCCAGACACCCCCTCTCCTCTCCAGCTCCTCCCCCTCGCGCTCCCCCGCCATGACCGACGCCACCACCGCCGTGCCTTCGTCGTAGCCGTGCTCCCCGCCACCCGTGCGTCCTCTCATCGTGTCCAGGAGCTCCGCCGCTGTCCACTCCATCGAGCAAGCCGAGCCCCGAGCGCTCGCAACGCCCGAGTCCACCGCAACGACCTCGCCCGAACCGCCGTCGCCGGAGATCCCCTTCAACGCCGTCGTCGCTCCGGTCCATCTCCGGCCGCACCAAGGGCTTCGTCGCACTCACTGTGAGCTTAGCCATCTTTCCCCCCCTCCTTCTCTTGCTCCCGAGCTGTGTAGCGACCTCCCGGAGCTCAACCGCACCCACCGCCGTGGAGCTCGTCGCCGACGTGCTCCCGGTCACCCTCCGACCACTCCACGGTGTCCATCATACTCACCGTGTCACGTAGCACCTAGCTAGCTACTCCCCGCGCCTCACTGACCCCTCTAGCGTCAAGTTCGTCTTCAGCCGAACCCCGGTGGCCGCCAAAGTCGTCCCTGGCACCAACTCCGGCCACCCCGACCCCAACGGACTCCACCAAGAGCTGCGGCTCGTCCTCAGCTCCACTCCGGTGGTCTCCGCGACCCATTTGGTGGCCGAAACAGCCAAAACCACTTCCGCCGCCGCGTCGGACTCGCCGGCGGCTAAACGCCGGTGCAGCCGACCCGGGTTTGACCACGGGTGGGCCCTGGTTGACTCCCCTGAGTCAATGACAGGTGGGGCCCAGCCCTGTTAATTAAACAGGTTTAGTTTTAATTAAAACTTTAATTAATCTAATCACACTGACACGCGGGACCCACTGTCAGGTTTGACCTGGACATGTTCCGTTGACCAGCTGACGTCACACTGACGTCTGGCTGACGCAATAATTGATTTTCTGGAATTAATCTAATATAGGAAATTCCAGAATGTAGTTTAAACTTCAAAAATTCATAACTTTTATTCTGTAACTCCAAATCAGACAAATTATATATGAAAAATGATCAGAAAAATCCAATCCATCCATCTGTACTATTTTCATGCATGATTAAACAAGTTAACCTGATGTTTAATACAGAACAAGAAAAAACACTTTAAAGGACCATGTTTGAGTTTGAAATTTGAATCTTTGATTCAAATTGGTTCAAACCCTTCTGGTCTTAGTTGCATTAGCCCAACACACTCATATTGCTATGTTTCATGCATGCATCATATTGTTGCACATTGTTTGGTGATGGTCGTGTATCGATGTTCTTTGCGGCAGGTTCTGCCTCCGAGGAGTACCGTGATTACCCTAACGAAGAACCGTATCAGTGCATCGAACCATCAGGCAAGCAACCAACCATTTGATCATATCGATACAATCCCATGTTCTTGCTCCTGCTCTCTTTTACTGCATTAAGACAACGCGTTTCAAACTGCTGTGTGCCACGGTAGTTGAACCCACTTCCTCTGCATGACCTGTCATTGCCACAGTAACTAGATGAAACCCACTAGCATGTGTAGGAGTTGATTGAGCCATATGTATGTGTTGTTCCTACCTTGCTATGCCTGCTATGCTTAGAGTCGTGTCAGGTCTGGTTCATCTGGGTGATGGGCTAGAGTGAAATGATTATGTCGGTAATGAGAGTGGTGTGGTGAACACGATTTGGTAAAGGTATCGATGAGAGGCCATGTAGGAGTACATGGTGGGTTGTTTCATTGAAGCCGACCTTAAGCACTGATATCTGTATGTGTGATTTAAGAATCAGCTACTACCATGCATTGGGCCCGAAACCAATGGACCCTCTCGGCTTCTTATTCACCCTAGTTCTCCGTCCAGGAGTTGCAAGTAGTTTCTGGTGTTTGTAGCCTACTGGAGGCCGTCGACAGCGCTGACCGTAGGGGTGGGCTGTGATGCGGTAGGTACGTGGCCGGGTGTACCGAATACCCGTTAGGTATCTCGGGAACCCTGTTCACATCATTCGGGGCCGTATGGGAAACCTCGGCCGGACTCCCTACGGATGGAACCTGGATAGGCGATAAACCTGGACTCGAGGCTTAAGTGATTAGGTAGGTCATGGCCGACACCCACGTTGGGCTTCCGCTTGAAGGTTGCCGAGTACATGTCGTGTAAATGACGATAAGTGGTGAGAGCGTGTATGAAGAAGTACACCCCTGCAGGGTTATCATGATCTATTCGAATAGCCGCGTCCGCGGTAAAGGACTACTTGGTTGCCTATACAGTTCATAGACAAGTAAATGGAAACTACTAAAAGCCTCAAGATAAGTGTGAGTGCCGAGGAGGGCTCTTCCGCAGGAAGACGGAGGTGAATCCTCGGTAGTGTATTGAAGTGGTGAGTAGCGGACTCGTGTGCGCAAAACTATTTCAAGTTGGAGTCTCGTAGGTTAGCCTTGCCAAGAGTCAAAGCTGGCTTGCTGCAATAACTCCACCAACCCTTCTTGATAATATGCATGTATGTAGGATCTGATGTAAGTCCTGCTGAGTACCTTTGTACTCATGTTGCTATAATTTACATTTTTACAGAAGACGCTGCAACCCCTTCTGATGGGTTCTACGTAGACGTTGACATCAATGAGTAGGCTAAGGCCCAGGTGGTGATCCTGAGCTTGTGAAGGACCACGTAGTATAGCTAGTCTTTCCAAGCCTCTTTTATTTTTCTAGTTGTCTGTACTCAGACAAGTTACTTCCGCTGCTGGTTTGTATGACTGTATGACTTGAATGCTGGGTCGTGTGACCCGTACCTTTGTGTATGTTATGTATGGCTCTCTGAGCCTTAAATAAAGTACTTGTGTCATAGAGTCATGTTGTGATGCCTTGTTGTATTTGCACATATCGAGCATACTGTGTGTATGATTGAAATGCTTGGTATGTGTGGGATCTGACTATCTAGTTGTTTATCCTTAGTAGCCTCTCTTACCGGGAAATGTCTCCTAGTGTTACCGCTGAGCCATGGTAGCTTGCTACTGCTCTGGAACACTTAGGCTGGCCGGCATGTGTCCTTCTTCGTTCCGGTGTCTGTCCCTTCGGGGAAATGTCACGCATTGAGTACCGGAGTCCTGTTAGCCCGCTACAGCCCGGTTTACCGGAGTCCTGCTAGCCCAGTGCTACAGCCCAGACCCACTTGCTGATGACCGACACGTTCGAAGCTGGGTCATGGATGCCTGTCCCTGTAAGTCTGTGCCACTTTGGGTTTACGACTAGTCATGTCAGCCCGGGCTCCTTATCATATGGATGCTAGCAACACTATCATATACGTGAGCCAAAAGGCGCAAACGGTCCCGGGCAAAGGTAAGGCGACACCCGTGGGGATACCGTGCGTGAGGCCGCAAAGTGATATGAGGTGTTACCGGCTAGATCAATGTGACATCGAGTCGGGGTCCTGACAGCGTTGGCATCAGAGCCGGACTGCCTGTAGGTTCTCCAAGCCAAACTGGTCGATGTTGAGTCTAGAAATTCTTTAGTTATATGTAGGGGAATTGTTTGTGGGTGGAACGTAAGGCTCTTTTTACTCCTTTATCTTATGACATTCTGATCTGAGTCAGTCTATTCTTCCACCGGGGGTTAAGGAATTAGGATCTATCCTCTCTATCAGGATCACGTGTTACTAATCAGTAGTACCTTATAGGGTTGATGGATACAAGCCTAGTTCAGTTCTACTACCACGTTATGTTGTTAGGATGGACTCAGAACTTTGATATGATGATGTTGAGTGTGTATGAAATCCTTTGTCAAATGTCTCAAAATCCTTCTTGAGCATTTACAGCTGTTATGCTGCCGAAATTTTGCTAGAAATTCTAATGCCTTTGCATTATGATTGTGTTTTCAGATGGCCACTCGCGACCTCAATCAAGTGGTTCGCCTGACTCGATGCCTAGATGTACCCGGCCATACTGCCATGTTGGTCAGGGTAATGACTGAGGCTGGATACCGTTGGTATCCTGAGTACACGGTCGAAGAGCAATTCCGAGACTTTAATCAAAGCCAGTATCTCTGCACTGTCAGGATATTTCCATCTTATCCTGGGTCCACCGAGCCCCTTCACTGCTCCTATGGACTCGGGGTTACTATTGAGATGGCTATGCAGGACGCCGCCTACTCTATGATGACCATCATGCGAGTCAGGTCTGGCCTATTTCGGGACTCTGATTTCCGGTATATGCCAGGATCACTTCCGGGAGCACAAGGGTATCTCTAGGCTATCTATGCTGACCCCACCCAGGAGGATTCACAGACTCGCACCACTGCTGAGATGCTCGAGGATAAGGACCGTGAAAATCGGGCCTTGAGGTTAGAGCTCTTTAATACCCGTGCTGACCACTGGGCCACATTGACTCGGTTTGCACCGGCGGTGCAAGCTGGATATTCGGATATGCGCGATCTCTATCCTGTGAGATCTGCTCTGCCAGACGTGATGGGTTGGCGTGATGTAGGAGGCATCACCCCACCTCGCGGTCCCCGCAGGCCACCGTCTGTTGGTCCAAGACCTCATCCTAGCCCCTATGGTCCACAAGCTCCGCGAGATCGTCTGTTTCCGGATGATCATGTTGAGCTTCCAGGCTATGGAGGTGACTTCTACGAGGACTACTACGGATCGGTCTGAGTTAGTGGTAGTATCACTAGTTCGTGTTAGCTGTGTCGTCTATCGTCCTGCGTGACTCGTGGGATATGACCTAGCTGTATCGCCTTCCGGAGGTGTAGAAAAATAATGTATAGGAGCTGGGAATGCCTCCGATGAGATGTAATCCTCTTTTCACCGTAATAGTACCTTGTTTGGTCTTGTACTAAACCCTATATGGTGTGTATGACGATGGAATAAAGAAGCAGTTTCTGTATCTACCATGTCATACGGATGATCATCTTGCATTCCGAGTTATTCCTTACATTCTGTATCCTATGTCGGAATTTTATCATTCTGACTGAATCATTGTCTTGTTTACCTAGGATGGTCAACACGCGCACTAACCCTACTCCTCAAGAGCAGGCCGAAGGCAGTGAAGTCAGGAATGCAAATCTGCCTCATCCTCCTTCCCTAGCCGAGGTTATGATGGAAGCCGAAAGAAACAAGCGGGAGACCAACCGTTTGTTGGAGCGTATTGAACAGAACACAGCACACCATCAGAGGATTAATGTGGTGTCACTCAGTGATTTTATCAAGTTACATCCACCCACGTTCCACCACTCCGTCGAGCCTCTCGACGCTGATGACTGGCTTCGTAGTATCTCTCACAAGCTGCGTTCCGCGCTAGTAGCTGAGGCTGACAAGGTCACCTTTGCTGCATATCATCTTGAAGGCCCCGCCAGTCTATGGTGGGAGAATTATGGAGCTATGCGCCCAGCGGGCCATGTCACTACTTGGGCTGAATTCAGCGAGGCTTTCCGTGAACATCACATTCCGGAGGGTCTCATGGACAGTAAACGTGAGGAATTTTGCAGTTTCACTCAGGGCCGACTCTCTATGGATGCTTACAGCAGGGAGTTCGGTAACCTCACACGATATGCAACTGAGGAAGTTTCTACTGATGCCAAGAAGCAAGCAAGGTTCCGTAAGGGACTTAGTCCTGAGCTTCGCCGCGACCTCCGTCTGCATGAGTGCACATCTTTTCAGAAACTTGTTAACAAGGCCATCAGTGCTGAGACTGGTCAGACTGATTATGACGCAACACGCAAGCATGGCCGTGACATGGGTTCCTCATCCGGTGCGGGTCCTCAGAAGCGCCGCGTGTGGGTGCCCAACACTGCCCTGCCACCTAGGTTCACACCGAGGCCATCCTTCCAGGCGCCTCGCCCCGTTCAACAGTCTGCACCAGCCAAGCCCTATGGGGGTCCAACCAACAATGCTCCTCCACGCACCAGTTCCGTGACTTGTTTCAAGTGTGGGGAATCTGGCCACTATATGCGTGAGTGTCCCCAGACCAACCCCAACCAATCTGCTAAAGCTGTTGGCTGTGGCAAGCCGACAGGGAAAGTGTTCCACGCCAAGCCGGCCACCGCTACACGTGGCCATGTCAACTGTATCTCTGCCGAAGAAGCTCAAGAGGATCCCAACGTCGTTCTCGGTACGCTCCTTGTTAATTGCCACCCGGCATCTGTTCTTTTCGATACAGGAGCCTCTCATTCATTTATATCCGAGAACTATGCTCGTTTGCATAACACCGCATTCTGTGACATGCCATCCACTATGGAAATTTCTACTCCCGGTTCTAGATGGCAGACCTCCAGGGTAAGTTATGGAAATGAAATCCAAGTCGACAGACTTGTTTTCCTTGCATCTTTGATAGCTCTCAAATTTTCAGATATTAATATCATTTTGGGTATGGACTGGATGTCAGCTCATCATGCCAAAATTGATTGCTTCTCTAGGACTGTCCAACTCACTCATCCTTCGGGCAAGATAGTCAATGTCTTGACCCGGTTAGCCGAGCGACAATTATATTCTCTTAACGCCAGCCCTTTGCTAGACCTTGAGGACGTTCCGGTAGTCCGTGACTTCCCGGATGTCTTCCCAGAGGAATTGCCAGGTGTTCCACCTGACAGGGATGTTGAGTTCGTAATAGACCTCATCCCAGGAACCGTTCCGATTGCTAGAAGACCTTATAAGATGGCACCCCTAGAACTAGCCGAGCTTAAGAAACAACTCGATGAGTCCTTGAAAAAGGGTTTCATCCGACCTAGTTCATCTCCGTGGGCTTGCCCCGTCCTATTCGTCAAGAAGAAGGATGGTACGGACCGGATGGTTGTAGATTATCGACCTGTCAATTTGGTCACAATCAAGAACAAATATCCGCTCCCCAGGATCAACGACCTGTATGATCAGCTCGCTGGATCCTCAGTCTTCTCCAAGATGGATTTGAGGTTGGGCTACCATCAAATCAAAATCAGAAACGGGGACATTCCTAAAACGGCCTTTGTTACTCGTTATGGCCAATACGAGTACACCGTCATGTCCTTCGGTTTAACCAACGCTCCAGCCACCTTTTCTCGGTTAATGAACTCAATCTTCATGGAGTATTTGGATAAATTCGTCGTAGTTTATCTCGATGATATACTCATCTACTCCAAGAACGAGGAGGAACATGCCGAACATCTAAGGCTAGTGTTGAAGAAACTTCGAGAGCATCGCCTTTATGCCAAATTTTCTAAATGTGAATTCTGGTTATCGAAAGTGACCTATCTGGGTCATGTAATATCTGGTAAAGGTATTGCTGTTAACCCTGAGCGAGTTCAAGCCGTCCTTAATTGGACTCCACCTGAATCGGTCAAGCAAGTTCGGAGTTTTCTAGGCTTACAGAGCTATTGCCGTTGCTTTGTCAAAAACTTCTCCAAAGTTGCTAAACCTCTAACCGAACTCCTCAAGAAAGATAAAAAGTTCGAATGGACTCCACAATGTGAGCACAGCTTTCAGGAACTGAAAAGACGCCTGACTTCTGCTCCCGTACTTGTACCGCCAGACTTCTCTAAGGACTTTGTTATCTACTGCGACGCCTCGCGACAAGGATTAGGTTGCATTCTCATGCAAGATCGACATGTAATTGCTTACGCTTCACGGCAATTGCACCCACATGAGGAGAATTATCCTACTCATGATCTAGAGCTTGCAGCCGTAGTCTATGCACTTAAGACCTGGCGACATTACCTCCTCGGTAACCGTTGCGAAATATTCACTGATCACCAAAGTCTGAAGTACATTTTCACCCAACCGGATTTGAATCTCAGGCAAAGACGTTGGGTTGAGTTGATCACAGATTTCGACTTAGGAATAACTTACACCCCAGGGAAAGCCAACGTCATGGCTGATGCGCTAAGTCGTAAATCTTATTGTAACAACCTAATGCTACAACAAAGTCAACCGCTTTTCCATGAGGAATTTCGGAAGCTTAACCTTCACATTGTTCCTCAAGGTTTTCTCTCCACCTTGGTGGCGAAACCTACCCTTACGGACCAGATCATCAAAGCACAGAAGGTAGATCCGGGAATTTCCCGCATCAAGAGAAACATCAAGAAAGGAGTTGCAAATTGTTTCTCCATTAATGATCAAGGGGTCGTATACTTCGGGAATCAACTAGTGGTTCCCAAAGTGCAAAACCTGAGGCGATTGATCCTTAAGGAGGCTCATGAATCTCCTCTCACCATTCATCCCGGTAGTACTAAGATGTATCAGGACCTACGCCAGAGGTTCTGGTGGACTAGGATGAAGAGAGAAATTGCTCAGTATATTGCTAGCTACAACGTCTGCTGTCGTGTAAAAGCAGAGCATCAACGGCCTGCTGGCACCCTTCAACCCTTAGCTATTCCTGAATGGAAATGGGATAAAATTGGTATGGACTTCATTACCGGTTTTCCCAGGACCAAAATAGGGAATAATGCTATCTTCGTCGTTGTTGATCGTCTTTCCAAAGTGGCCCACTTCTTACCTGTTCGCGGGAGTATAACCGCTAGTCAGCTGGCAGACTTATACATCTCCCGAATAGTGTCTCTCCATGGTGTTCCCTTGGAAATTAACTCGGATAGAGGAAGTCTTTTCACCTCTCGATTTTGGGAAAGTTTCCAAAACGCCATGGGAACCCGCCTTTCCTTTAGCACCGCGTTTCACCCTCAATCGAGTGGTCAAGTGGAACGTGTCAACCAGATCCTAGAAGACATGCTTCGAACCTCTGTTATCTCATTCGGAATGGATTGGGAGAAGTGCCTTCCATTTGACGAATTTGCTTACAACAACAGCTATCAATCTAGCTTGGGTAAAGCCCCTTTTGAAGTTCTCTATGGACGACGGTGTCGAACACCCCTTAATTGGTCAGAGACCGGGGAAAGACAATTCTTTGGCCCGGATATGATTCAGGAAGCAGAAGAGCAAGTTCGCATCGTTCGTGAAAAGTTGAAAACAGCCCAATCTCGTCAAAAGAGTCAATATGACCGAAAACATAAGGCTATGACTTTCGAGGTTGACGAGAAGGCTTACCTTCGGGTTACCCCTCTGAAGGGAACCCATCGTTTCGGCATCAAAGGCAAATTGGCTCCTCGTTACATTGGACCTTTTCGCATTCTCGCTAAACGAGGAGAAGTTGCCTACCAGTTGGAACTACCTCCGCACCTCTCCAGAGTCCACGATGTCTTCCACGTTTCTCAACTCAGGCGTTGCTTCTCGGATCCTATCCGTGGAGTGGACTACGAAACGCTTGATCTCCAAGATAATCTTACATATCGAGAGTACCCCATTCGTATCCTCGATCAGGCCGAGCGTACCACTCGACGTCATAATATCAAGTTTCTCAAAGTACAATGGTCGCACCATTCTGAGGATGAAGCAACTTGGGAAAGGGAGGATCGTCTTCGACTTGAGTATCCCGCCTTCTTTCCGGAGGAACCCAAATCTCGGGACGAGATTCTTTTGAGTGGGGGTGAGTTGTCACATCCTAGTTAGCCATGCATTAGAGTGTTGCATCATGTTTACTCTTTCATCAGAAACCTGAAATGGGGATGACAGAACCCCCAGTCCCCTCTGAAACCAATTAGGGTTTACTAAAAACTTTTTCAATGAACCTGAAATGCCCTTCTAAAATGCCCATCATTTTTGTCTTGGTTCAGAACCTCTGCCAAAAGTGATGCACATTTTCCTAGGCCATCTTAGGGTTTTTGGAATTAAATCATAAATATTTGAATTTGGGCATTTAAAATTATATAAAATATTTAAATGCTCAAATATCTCCAAACTAAAATGTTTCATGTTGGAAATAATCCAACTATGGACCAGGAGTAGTTTGGTGATTTTAGGAGTTGCCTAAGTATTTTATTTAATTCAACAAAGTTGCAGAAGTATTAAAAAAATAGAAAACAGAAAGAAAATGGAAAAACTTACCTGACGCCTGCTCCCGGCCCACCTGCCGGCCCAGCCCAGCGCCGCTCCAGCGAGCTGCTTGCCGGCCAGGCAGGCAGGCAGGTGCCCGACGGCGACCATAGCGCGCCATGCACCTGCTCGCCGCCTCGCCGCTCCCCGCGCCTGGTGACGTCGTGGATCAGCCTCCCTCGCTCGCCCGAACCCCCCAGACACCCCCTCTCCTGTCCAGCTCCTCCCCCTCGCGCTCCCCCGCCATGACCGACGCCACCACCGTCGTGCCTTCGTCGTAGCCGTGCTCCCCACCACCCGTGCGTCCTCTCATCGTGTCCAGGAGCTCCGCCGCTGTCCACTCCATCGAGCAAGCCGAGCCCCGAGCGCTCGCAACGCCCG
>NC_057813.1:280348440-280356102 GCF_018294505.1 Triticum aestivum
GAGCTCAACCGCACCCACCGCCGTGGAGCTCGTCGCCGACGTGCTCCCGGTCACCCTCCGACCACTCCACGGTGTCCATCATACTCACCGTGTCACGTAGCACCTAGCTAGCTACTCCCCGCGCCTCACTGACTCCTCTAGCGTCAAGTTCGTCTTCGGCCGAACCCCGGTGGCCGCCAAAGTCGTCGCCGGCGCCAACTCCGGCCACCCCGACCCCAACGGACTCCACCAAGAGCTGCGGCTCGTCCTTAGCTCCACTCCGGTGGTCTCCGCGACCCATTTGGTGGCCGAAACAGCCAAAACCACTTCAGCCGTCGCGTCAGACTCGCCGGCGGCTAAACGCCGGTGCAGCCGACCCGGGTTTGACCACGGGTGGGCCCTGGTTGACTCCCCTGAGTCAATGACAGGTGGGGCCCAGCCCTGTTAATTAAACAGGTTTAGTTTTAATTAAATCTTTAATTAATCTAATCACACTGACACGCGGGACCCACTGTCAGGTTTGACCTGGACATGTTCTGTTGACCTGCTGACGTCACACTGACGTCAGGCTGACGCAATAATTGATTTTCTGGAATTAATCTAATATAGGAAATTCCAGAATATAGTTTAAACTTCAAAAATTCATAACTTTTATTATGTAACTCCAAATCAGACAAATTATATATGAAAAATGATTAGAAAAATCCAATCTATCCATCTATACTATTTTCATGCATGATTAAACAAGTTAACCTGATGTTTAATACAGAACAAGAAAAAACACTTTAAAGGGCCATGTTTGAGTTTGAAATTTGAATCTTTGATTCAAATTGGTTCAAACCCTTCTGGTCTTAGTTGCATTAGCCCAACACACTCATATTGCTATGTTTCATGCATGCATCATATTGTTGCACATTGTTTGGTGATGGTCGTGTATCGATGTTCTTTGCGGCAGGTTCTGCCTCCGAGGAGTACCGTGATTACCCTAACGAAGAATCGTATCAGTGCATCGAACCATCAGGCAAGCAACCAACCATTTGATCATATCGATACAATCCCATGTTCTCGCTCCTGCTCTCTTTTACTGCATTAAGACAACGCGTTTCAAACTGTTGTGTGCCACGGTAGTTGAACCCACTTCCTCTGCATGACCTGTCATTGCCACAGTAACTAGATGAAACCCACTAGCATGTGTAGGAGTTGATTGAGCCATATGTATGTGTTGTTCCTACCTTGTTATGCCTGCTTAGAGTCGTGTCAGGTCTGGTTCATCTGGGTGATGGGCTAGAGTGAAATGATTATGTCGGTAATGAGAGTGGTGTGGTGAACACGATTTGGTAAAGGTATCAATGAGAGGCCATGTAGGAGTACATGGTGGGTTGTTTCATTGAAGCCGACCTTAAGCACTGAGATCTGTATGTGTGATTTAAGAATCAGCTACTACCATGCATTGGGCCCGAAACCAATGGACCCTCTCGGCTTCTTATTCACCCTAGTTCTCCGTCCAGGAGTTGCAAGTAGTTTCTGGTGTTTGTAGCCTACTGGAGGCCGTGGACAGCGCTGACCGTAGGGGTGGGCTGTGATGCGGTAGGTACGTGGCCGGGTGTACCGAATACCCGTTAGGTATCTCGGGAACCCTGTTCACATCGTTCGGGGCTGGACTCCCTACGGATGGAACCTGGATAGGCGATAAACCTGGACTGGAGGCTTAAGTGATTAGGTAGGTCGTGGCCGACACCCATGTTGGGCTTCCGCTTGAAGGTTGCCGAGTACATGTCGTGTAAACGACGGTAAGTGGTGAGAGCGTGTATGAAGAAGTACACCCCTGCAGGGTTATCATGATCTATTCGAATAGCCGCGTCCGCGGTAAAGGACTACTTGGTTGCCTATACAGTTCATAGACAAGTAAATGGAAACTACTAAAAGCCTCAAGATAAGTGTGAGTGCCGAGGAGGGCTCTTCCGCAGGAAGACGGAGGTGAATCCTCGGTAGTGTATTGAAGTGGTGAGTAGAGGACTCGTGAGCGCAAAACCATTTCAAGTTGGAGTCTCATAGGTTAGCCTAGCCAAGAGTCAAAGCTGGCTTGCTGCAATAACTCCACCAACCCTTCTTGATAATATGCATGTATGTAGGATCTGATGTAAGTCTTGCTGAGTACCTTTGTACTCATGTTGCTATAATTTACATTTTTACAGAAGACGCTGCAACCCCTTCTGATGGGTTCTACGTAGACATTGACATCAATGAGTAGGCTAAGGCCCAGGTGGTGATCCTGAGCTTGTGAAGGACCACGTAGTATAGCTAGGCTTTCCAAGCCTCTTTTATTTTTCTAGTTGTCTGTACTCAGACAAGTTACTTCCGCTGCTGGTTTGTATGACTGTATGACTTGAATGCTGGGTCGTGTGACCCGTACCTTTGTGTATGTTATGTATGGCTCTCTGAGCCTTAAATAAAGTACTTGTGTCATAGAGTCATGTTGTGATGCCTTGTTGTATTTGCACATATCGAGCATACTGTGTGTATGATTGAAATGCTTGGTATGTGTGGGATCTGACTATCTAGTTGTTTATCCTTAGTAGCCTCTCTTACCGGGAAATGTCTCCTAGTGTTACCGCTGAGCCATGGTAGCTTGCTACTGCTCTGGAACACTTAGGCTGGTCGGCATGTGTCCTTCTTTGTTCCAGTGTCTGTCCCTTTGGGGAAATGTCACGCATTGAGTACCGGAGTCCTGTTAGCCCGCTACAGCCCGGTTTACCGTAGTCCTGCTAGCCCAGTGCTACAGCCCGGACCCACTTGCTGATGACCGACACGTTCGTTGCTGGGTCATGGATGCCTGTCCCTGTAAGTCTGTGCCACTTTGGGTTTACAACTAGTCATGTCAGCCCGGGCTCCTTAACATATGGATGCTAGCGACACTATCATATACGTGAGCCAAAAGGCGCAAATGGTCCCGGGCAAAGGTAAGGCGACACCCGTGGGGATACCGTGCATGAGGCCGCAAAGTGATATGAGGTGTTACAGGCTAGATCGATGTGTCATCGAGTCGGGGTCCTGACACGGGGGAAGATAGCTGGCTGGCAAGATGCAGCGCCAGCGACCCGAGTACATCCGAGGTCAGGGATGGAAATGGGAAATCACGACGCAGAAAAGATCAGCGCCGGAATAAGGAAAATGGCCCAAATAGCACGGTGGTCAACGCCGGATTCAAAAGCTCTCGGCCGAACAATAAAACACTGCCTCTCAAGGACAACAGTGATGAGCTATCCAACCTAAACAAAATCTTGGATAGGATATGTCAAATACATAGTACCCCCGGGAAGCCTGCAAACCATACCCACAGAGATTGTTGGGTCTTCAAGCAGTCCGGCCGACTTAATGCCGAACACAAGGGGCTCGACACACCAAGCGAAGACGACGACGAACCCCACAAGCAGCACGCCGGAAAACAGAAGACCTTCCCACTAGAAGTCAAAACAGTGAACTCACTTCATGTGATAACAAGGAAAAATAGTGCGGCGCCTGCTAAAACACGCGCCGCACGGTCCACCCTAGCAGAGTCCCGAAATTGGATGTTTAAACCAATTACTTTCGACCATCAGGATTACTCCAGAAGTGTTCGAAACGCAGGAGGGACTGCTTTGGTACTGGATCCCATAATCGACGGACTACAATTCACACAAGTCCTAATGGATGGCGGTAGCGATATAAACCTGCTATACCAGGACACCATCCGTAGAATGGGGATAAACCCTACCAAAATTCACCATAGCAGCACTTCCTTCAAAGGAGTGACGCTTGGCCTTTACGCCAATTGTACAGGCTCTCCACTACTAGAGGTCGTGTTCGGTTCATTCGACAACCTCCGTCGCGAAAAGCTCATTTTCCATATACCCCCATTCAAAAGAAGCCATCAAGCACTACTGGGACGCGAAGCTTTCGCCCGCTTTAACGCAATACCGCATTACGCATCTCTTACGCTTAAAATGCCCGGTCCACGCAGCATAATCTCATTAAAGGGTAAATCTGAGTGTTCCTCGACCACGGAAAACGTGAGACTGCTTTGACAGCCGCACACTAATCCGACCTTGCTGGTCAAAGCCCCTAAAAACAGGTCATTCAGACCTCGGACACGGTTAGGCGAGTCCGGCATAAATAAACAAGGGGCTTCCCAGCCGCATACCTCTTTACAAGGGGCTCCACGTATAAGCAATGAGAGCCAATAAAGCTCAACATTATCATACTTTATTTTAAATACATCTTTTGCACGATATTTTTTCCAAACTAAGTTCTTCTCTTTTACAGATGAAGCACGTGCTACACCCGTCCAGGATACAGCACAACGGAGACACAGGCGCAGACGTGCAGTAGGGACCCGTTGCAAGGATTCTTTTCAGATTAAGACCCTACGTAAATGTCAGGACCCCGACTCAATGCCACATCGATCTAGCATGTAACACCTCATATCACTTTGCGGCCTCACGCACGGTATTCCCACGGGTGTCGCCTTACCTTTGCCCGGGACCGTTTGCGCCTTTTGGCACACGTATATGACAGTGTCGCTAGCATCCATATGATAAGGAGCCCGGGCTGACATGGCTAGTCGTAAACCCAAAGTGGCACAGACTTACAGGGACAGGCTTCCATGACCCAGCATCGAACGTGTCGGTCATCAGCGAGTGAATCCAGGCTGTAGCACTGGGCTAGCAGGACTCCGGTGAACCGGGCTGTAGCGGGCTAACAGGACTCCGGTATTCATCGCGTGACATTTCCCCGAAGGGACAGACACAGGAACGAAGAAGGACACATGCCGGCCAGCCTAAGTGTTCCGGAGCAGTAGCAAGCTACCATGGCTCGGTGGAAACACTAGGAGACATTTCCCCGTAAGAGAGGCTACTAAAGATAAACAACTAGATGGTCAGATCCCACACATACCAAGCATCTCAATAACATACACACAATATGCTCGATATGTGCAAATACAACATGGCATCACAACATGACTCTACAACTCAAGTATTTTAATCAATAGGCTCCGGGGAGCGAGATATTACAAACATGGGTCTCATGACCCAACAATCAGAGCATACAAGTCAAAGCACAAGCGGAAGCTATCATGTCTGAGTACAGACAACTATAAATGAAAAAGGCTGAGAAGCCTGACTATCTACCAGATACTGCCGAGGCACAAGATCGTAGCTGAGGTAACAAGCTAAACGTCGAAGTCCACGCGAAACTACTAGTGAGACCGAAGTCTCTCTGCAAAAACATAAAATAGGCAAACGTGAGTACAAATGTACCCAGCAAGACTTACATCAGAACTAACTACATATGCATCATTATCAACAAAGGGGATGGTGGGGTTTAACTGCAGCAAGCCAGCTTTGACTCGGTGGCTATCCTGAACTACGACTGCAAGCGACTCTTTGAGGTGGCGCACACGAGTCCACATATTCACCATATCAATACACCACTATGGATTCGCTCCCGTCTCCCTACGAGAACGCCATCCATAGCACTCACGCTTATCTTGCGTATTTTAGAGTATCCACTTTCACTTGTCTATGAACTGATATAAGCAACCCAGAAGTCCTTTTCCGCGGACACGGCTATTCGAATAGATGATGTTAACCCTGCAGGGGTGTACTTCTTCATACATGTTTCCACCACTTAGCGTCTGCACACGACATGTGCTCGGCAGACTTCAAGCGAAAGCCGACGTGGGTGTAGACCACGACCTACCTAAACACTCAAGTCTCTAGTCCAGGTTTATCGCCTATTCGGGTTCCATCCATGAGGAGATCCGGCCGGAGTTTCGCTCACAGCCCCAAACGATGTGAACAGGGTTCCGTGACACCAAACGGGCGCCCGGTTTACCCGGCCACGTGCCTACCGCATCACAGCCCACCCCTACGGTCAGCGCTGTCCACGGCCTCCAGCATACTACAAACACCAGAAACTACTTGCAACTCCTGGACAGAGGACAAGGGTGAATAAGAAGTCGAGCGGGGTCATATTTCAGGGCCCAATGTATGGTAGTAGCTGAATCATGTATCACAAACACAGAACTCAGTTCCTGAGGACGGCTACAATGAGACAACCCACCATGTACTCCTACATGGCCTCTCACCGCTACCTTTACCAAATCGTGTTCACACACTTAGCTCACACACAGTAGGACATGTTCACATGCCTCTGATTCATCCCCGATGAATCAGACCTGACTCAACTCTAAGCAGTAGCAGGCATGACAAACAAGCAAGAATGAGTAGGCACAACAGGGCTCAAACAACTCCTACTCATGCTAGTGGGTTTCATCTATTTACTGTGGCAATGACAGGTCATGCAGAGGATAAAGGGGTTCAGCTACCGCAGCAAGTAACAGATGAATCGGTGTTGTCCTAATGCATTAAAAGAGAGCAGGAGCGAGAGAGTAGGATTGTATCGGAATGAACAAGGGGGTTTTGCTTGCCTGGCACTTCTGAAGATAACATTGAGTCTTCATCAGTGTCAACGATCACATCATCGGTATCACGTCTATCGAGAGGGGACAAATACCGGCAACACAGAAGGAATACAATCAATGCAATGCACAATATGATGCATGCTCATGACATGGCAATATGAATGTGTTTTGAGCTAATGCAACTAGCAACAGATTAAATGAAGTTGGTTTGAATACAAGATTCAAATTCAAACTCCATATGTGATTATTTAAATGCCCTTTAATTGATTTGTGCTAAACAGCCGCTATAAGTTGTTCTAACATGCATGAAAATGGTACAGATGGATTCCTTGAATTTTTCTGATAATTTTTCATATATAAATTATTTAATTTGGAGTTACGGTTAATTTTCTATGATTTATTGAAGTTTTAGGCATTTTCTGGAATTTCAGAATTAAATTAAATCCAGAAAATACTTATTGCGTCAGCCCCACGTCACAGTGACGTCAGCAGGGTCAACTGGGCGCCTCCAGGTCAAACCTGACCTGTGGGACCCATATGTCAGTGTCACAGGAGTTAATCCCGGTCAAACCCAGCGCTGACTGGGGTTTGACCAGGGGTGGGGCCTACTGTCAGTGAGTCAGTGGCTTAACTAAAAGTAGTTATTAACTTAACCAAAGTTAGCGGGGGCCGGGCCCACCTGTCATGGACCTAGGGGAGGTCAAACCCCTGGTCAGCCGAGGCTAACACGCCGGCGGCTCGTCGCCGGTGAAGCCCGAGACGGCGGAGGGGGTCGGAATTCCTCCTCCGGCGACCAAATGGCCGGCGGAGGGCAGCTACGCGTAGCTGGGAGTCGCCCGCATCCATTTGTGCAAACGGCAGGGGCTGAGGTGGCTCGAGCTCACCGGAACGGGGTCCGCGGCGGCGACCGGAGTTCGGGCCAGCACGGGCACGGGGCTACGCTTAGCGAGCGAGCGAGCTGAGAGGCTGGGCGGGCTCCTGGGAGATCCATGAGCTCGAGGTCGTGCTCGGACGCGAGTTCGGTGACCTGCAACGACGGCGGCGACATCGCCGGCGGAGCCGAGCTCGCGGCTCCGGTGGAATCGAGGCTACAGGGCGCAATCGAAGGGGAAAAGAGGGAGGGGAGGCGTGGGAGCTCACAGCGGTGCCGTAGGGGTGGTTAGCCGGCTCGGGGACGCGACGATGGTGGTGAATTGACGATGAAGATCCTCGGCGGCCGG
>NC_057813.1:280699901-280718845 GCF_018294505.1 Triticum aestivum
ACCGTAGCGCTCCAACACAAGTCCGTTTCGTCCGTTTTGCGGTACGCCAATCCCCTCCCGATCAACAGGACCCCCGTTTCGACCATAGGAGGTCCGTTTCCTCCGTTTTGTGGTATGCCACACCCCTCCCGATTAACAGGACCCCCGTTTCAACCGTAGGAGGTCCATTTCCTCCGTTTTGCGGTACGCCAGGCCCCTCCCGATCAACAGGACCCCATTTCCAACGTGGCCGGTCGAACACAAGGTTGTTTCCTCCGTTGTGCGGTACGCCATGCCTCGTTTCCATCACCTGTTCCATCCAAGCTGGTTGGCTCCCACGCGTTCCGTTGCCTCCCGATGAACATGACGCATTCCGTTGCCTCCCCATGAACACGACACATTCCGTTGCCTCCCGATGAACATGATGCATTCCGTTGCCTCCCCATGAACACGACGCATTCCGTTGCCTCCCCATGAACACGAGCCCTCACCGTACGTATGCGCAACTAGGCGTTCGAGACCCTGCCCGTATGTACACATACGTGGCCGTATTTTCTTTCTTGCACCCTGGCCGCTGTACGTACGTGTACATGCTACGTGCGCGCCTCTACTACGACACGTGAGCGCCTCTACAACGACCAATATATACGTACACGTTCGCGACCAGAATGACAACGCTACGTACACTTCGACCAGGTGGGTCCCGACTGTTAGGCACTTCCTTGTGTGCGAAAATGTAGCTGGTGGGTCCCAGCAGTCAGAGGGGCGAATCGTTTTGTTTTTGCCCGGACGCACTTCCTTGCCTGCGAAGGTGTAGCTGGTGGGTCCCAGCAGTCAGGGGGAAAACGTTTTTTTTGCGAAATACGGTGGCCCGTCCGGTGGGTCCCCGCTATCAGGTGGAGGAATAATTATTTTTCGTGTAATAAGGAGGCACTTCCTTGCTGCGGCCATGGACCCAGCTGTCAGCCTCTCCACATACAGTCCACGTCCGATGGAAATCGTTCCTTGACCACGTTGACCACGCCACGCCGAGAGCACCAGGGCGGTGGACGACGGTGAGGCCTAGGAAGGGGACGACAGGGAGCCGGGGAAGACGCGGCAGTGGAAGCCCACGCCGAGAGGAGTACAAGGGTTCACTGGTTCGGCTGCGGTGTGAGGCTGCCATCGCCGTAGGGCCTGGTCAGCGGTGGGAATAGTAGGGGGCGATGAGGCCTCCGCGGCAGCACATCCGGCCACGGGAGACAGGAGCATGCGGCACGACCGGCGCTGCTTTGGGTGGCTGGAGCAAGAAGACCAGAGGTTGAAGAAGCACTACGGTCGTTGGATGGACATCGTACGGTCACTAGAGCTAGAATCGTTTATATTGACTAAGTTGACAAAGCCCTCCATCCCCGTCAACTTAGTAGGCCCACAAGTCAGCCTCCCACCAAGGTGGGTCCCAGCAAGCTGGGGGGGGGGTATTCATTTTTTGTGCGTAATAAGGAGGCACTTTTGGTGGGTCCAAGCTGACAGCAGGGGGAACGTTTTTTTTCGCAAAATACGGTGGCCCGTCGGGTGGGTCCCAGCAGTCAGGGGCAAACGTTTTTTTGTGAAATACTGGTGGCCCGTCCGGTGGGTCCCTGCTGTCAGGTGGAGGAATAATTATTTTCCGCATAATAAGGAGGCACTTCCTTGCGGCTGCCGTGGACCCAGCTGTCAGCCTCTCCACATACAGTATTCTTCCGATGGAATTCGGTCGTTGAGCACATTGACCACGCCGCACCGAGAGCACCACGGGGGTGGAAGACGGAGAGGCCTAGGAAGGGGACGACCCGGAGCTGGGGAAGACGCGGTAGTGGATGCCCATGCGGAGAGGAGTACGAGGGTTCACTAGTTCGGCTGCACTGCCGTCGCCGCAGAATAACAGGGGGTGTGGGTGAGTGGAGTGGAGGGATGGCCTGGCCAGCGGTGGGAGTAGTATGGGGGCGGTGAGGCCTCCGCGGCAGCACAGCCGGCCACGGGAGGCAGGAGCAGGCGGCACGACCGGCGCTGCTTTGGGCGGCTGGAGCAAGAAGACCAGAGGTTGAAGAAGCACTACGGTCGTTGGATGGACATCGTACGGTCAGTCGAGCTAGAATCATGCATATTGACTAAGTTGACAAAGCCCTTCGTCCCCGTCAACTTAGTAGGCCCACTATACTGGGTCCCAGCTAGCAGGGGGAGTATTCTTTTTTTTGGGCGTAATAAGGAGGCACTTCCTTGCGTGCGAAGATATAGCTGGTGGGTCCGAGCTGTCAGCGGCAGTAACGTTTTCTTTCGCGAAATACAGAGGCCCTTTTGGTGGGTCCCATATGTCAGGTGGAGGAATCATTATTTTGCGTGTAATAAGGAGGCATTTCCTTGCGTGCGGCCGTGGAACCAGCTGTCAGCCTCTCCACGTACAGTCCACTTCCGATGGATGTCGTTCATTGACCACGTTGACCAGGCCGCTCCGAGAGCACCAGGGCAGTGGACGACGGTGAGGCCTAGGAAGCGAATGACACGGAGCCAGGGAATACTCGGCAGTTATTTCCCACGCGGAGGAGTATGAGGGTTTACTGGTTCGTCTGACGTCGCTGGAGAATAACAGCATGTGTGGGACTGAGGGTGAGTAGAGGGATAGCTAGGCCAGCGATGGGAGTACGGTGGGGCGGTGAGGCCTGCGCGGCAGCATAGCTGGCCGCGGGGAGGAGGGAGCAGGCAGTCCCGCCGGCACTTGTTTGAGCGGCTGGAGCAGGAAGAGCAGAGATTGAAGAAGCATGACGGCCGTTGGATGGACATCCAACAGTATACAGGCCATCTGTGGAAAGCCTCAAATCTGTGGAAAACAGCATACAGCCCATCTGCCATTATTTCAAATAGTTTACGACCCATTTGTTAATTCTTACGGGTTTTTTTGGAGCCCATATTCTTTTTGTTAGCATTACAACCCATATTGTGGCCACGGTTAAAAAATTATACGAAATTTTGCATATGTCGGTGCTGTCTGAACTGTTTTTAATCCCAAAATTTCGAGTCACATTTAGACTGATTTTAAAAATAAATGTATATCAATATAAAATCCAATAAATTGTCCACGCATAAAAATCAATGCAATTTAAAATCTCAAAATGAAAAAAACATGTTTGAAACTAATTGCCGATTTGATGTGTTTTAAAAATGTACAACCCATTTCTCATTACTGATAGGCCATTTTCTCGGCCAGCGGAATGAAGCTCTCCTCGTCTAGCCTAACAGGCCTGATAAAGTGACTTACTTGACAAATCACAAAAAAACTGGGCTAGCCATTTTCAAAAAGAAAACAAAACTACTGGGCTGGTATGTGGTAAACAAAAAGAAAAGGCTGTCTAGACAGGCCAGAGTGTCCCGCACAGCCCAGTTGACACCCTGCTTCCGTCTCAAAAACATATTAGATAAATGCCACTCCAATTATGGTGATTCATAAAAATGCCACTGCAATTTCCAAACTTTGAAAAATGCCACTGCAAATTTTGCAAACTTTGAAAAACACCACTGCAGTTTGCAAACTCTGAAAAATGCCACTCCAGACTTCAAAAAATGCCACTAGAAATGGCATGAAATGGCATTTTTCAAAGTTTGGAAATTGCAATGGCATTTCTCGGAGGCATTTATCAAATTAACCCAAAACAAAAATAACTGGGCAAGCTGCTGGGTCCCTAGTGTCAGCCGCTCGTTGTGCAATTCTCTCGTTTATTGACTACGTTGACAATGGCATGGGACCCAGATGTCAGAAATCCACTAGGAGGAGCCATTTTTTATTGTCTTGAAATAAGGAGGCACTTGCTTGCGTACTGCCATGACCTTGGCGGGTCCCTGCTGTCATCCTCTCCACGTACAATCATCTCCTGATTGTGTACGCGTCAACTTGCTAGGCCCATAAGTCAGCCTCTAAACCCGTGGAGGAGAAATACAACCCATTTAAAAAAATAACAGCCCATTCCATACGTTCAAACGGAAAGTTCAACATTCAGAGCAAAGTAACAGGTCTGATCCACATATAGAGTACTGAACTTCCACGTTGACAACCATCATAGCCAAGTTAAGTATCTACTCCCACTAGACAAGTACTAACTTACTCTTAGCTAACTAGACGATGCCGGTGGTACACGCTAAACTTCGGCACCGGCGTCCTGCGCCTCGCCTCGGACTTGCCAGAGGTGTGATAGGGTGCGTTGCTCGTGCGCATTGGCCCTTTCCATGCCGGCGTGGTCCACCAAAGCTTTGGCTTCCAAGAGGGAAACCCACTTGACGAGCTGGTAGTAAAAATCAGCGTCGCGAACGCGTGAGTGCCCGACAGCCTCCAGGGCTATTTGCCGGGCGCCAGCCTCCACGTAGTCGGCCCAGTTGCGAGCGCTCTACTCGCGACTCAGAGCATCGGTGCGCTGCTGCTCCATGTCCCGCTGGTGGCGCAAATCGGCGATACGCTGCTCCTCCGCCAGGCGGTCGCGCTCCAACAACTCCTGCTCCTCCGCCATGCGGTCGCGCTCCAACAACTCCTCGATCTGCGCATTGCCATCTAAAGACAGATAGAATGCCTCCTCCCTCCGTCTGCTTTCCGGTGAAAACCGAACACTAGTTCCAGGGGTGACCGCCTCCGGCGTCGCCTACCGTGGATGGGCGGGGGCATGGCGGACGTGGTGAGCAACGTCGGGCTGGTGGGGGCTTATGAGGATATGGCGAGTTGGGTCACGGTGGCACTGGAGAATGCCGGGAAACAATACTTATAGGGGAAGGTAGCGCGACGGTCATCAGAATTCAATGCATAATGGCTTAGCGCGCCAGCTTGCCGTGGAAAACTAGGGAAACTGAAATTATGACTGTGCCATCCCGTCCCGTCTGGGTCGCACGCCGGCATGGCGGTCAAACGAGTGCACTCGAATCATCTCCCTCCTTGTCAATAATGATTTCACGGATTTAAAAAGCCCGCAACAATTAAAGCGTATCTTTTTTCGCATCAGTTAGCTACCTTAATTACGACTGGCTGCATGCAGGCACTCAGAATCGCTCGCAGGCAGTACGCGAAGCAGCATGCAACGAGTCGCAGCCGAGGGCATGCATGCAGCCACTTAAATCGCTGGAATTAATTAGGCTTAAACTTCTGCATGCCATTAATTATTGCCATGCCTTGGTCTTGCTGCTTTGCTCACGGGACTAATAAACCCAGACAGAGGGAGTACCTTGGTTGGTGAGAGGTTTGAATTAAGCCCTGCAAACCGGAAAGGAGGTACTAGTACGTGCGTGATCCGCTATTTATTCGTGTAGGACGAGTAGGTCGTTTCTTGAATTGAGCCCTGCAAACCGGAAAGGAGGTAGTACGTGCGTGATACCCAATTTATCCGTGTAGGATCGATAGTGTAGCTTGTCAGTTTCTTCAGAGGTAGGCATTTTTATCCGTGTAGGATCGATAGTGTAGCTTGTCAGTTTCTTTAGAGGTAGGCATTTTTATTCAAAAGACTGCCACTTTGCATCTTGCGTCGCAAATAAAACTGCCAGGTGCGCATTTGTAGGCTAGCTAGTGATCAATCAGTAACTTGTAAACATTGAGTGAACAAAAATAAGTAACTGTTAATGCATCTCAATGATTCACCGATCATATACAAATATGTAGCTCCAAAAGCAAAGATCAGCCACTTCAGATCTTGTGTCGCAACTAAAACTAACTAGTACGATTCCCATACATAAGATCAACATGTTAATGCATCTCAATGATTCACAGATCATATACAAATATGTAGCTCCAAAAGCAAAGATCTAGAAAAAACATCTGTTCTTCCTACTAACATGGATGCTTCTCTTGGCCAACATTCAGTACAGACTGAAAGACAAATTTGTTTGTGAATTCTACAATTACTCTTGCAAACGTAAGTGGTTTCACCAACAGCTGGAACCATGAGAATGAACCACACATGATGGAGGAACATCCACTGCAATATGATTTGGTCTTCTCTCGATCACACCGCGAGACTATTTTCAGAATACAAACTTTAACTTAGGGAAAATGATGCCCATTGTATAATCAGACCAAAGCAATGAAGCACCAAGTGTTGGCCAGTAAATAGTACAGTACTACTTTTCTGTAGTCCATGAAGTGACTATCCAATCTTTGTGTCTATTTTCAAATGACACTGCATGCAGTGACTATACTATTCTCTTGTGTAGTTCAACCAAAATTGCGGACACTTTGTTTGTTTGCCAAATAGCAACGGGTAGACATCTCTGTCTGCACAAATATCAAGCAACTAGTAAACATATACCACACCATGTTCGCAGTGATGGAAGAGGTGAAATCGATACAACCAAAATTGAGCATCCAATCATTGAATCCTGTTCTGCACCTCCAATGTAGGTCCACCCTGCCAATAAATTCACATGCAAACCACTAGTATTACTATCTAATGACAGTACAAAAAGAGTAGCAAGATAGTAGCAAACCATGTACCTTCATAATGAACAGCTCATAGTGCCACCAATTGGATATAAAGGTTTGGAAAAAAACATGCTCCTAATGTTGAACCAGTTGGACTTTTTGTGCAGCTCCACTAAAATCGAGCATCCCTATTTGCATAGATATTGAAAGTGTGATTACTATAAAAGTGTCACTAGTTGAAGCATAGACTCACAAATATAAGCATTCCAATTTCTTAATGGGAAAAGGTAGCAAGACTGTTTCTAACCACCTATTTGAAGGAATAAATAAAGCAACAACGGCTGATGTCAGGAAGGCATACGTAGTTTTTTTCCTGAAAAACTAAGCCATGCTTGACCTTTCCTCTTCTTTTAAGCAAATTTTGTGCAGTTCTACTAAAATAAAATGCCATCACCGCCTTGACAATTTAGTTACACTGTACAAAAGGAAATGACTTAACATTACCTCATGATGTCGGGTATGTAGTAGACAGTCATTAGAGACAAACATACAGACCTCCTACGATAACATAATGAACATTAATTTTAACAAAGGTGTGACTAGCTTTACCGGGATAATTTGAGTGAACTCTACACCCTCTGTTCCTTAATATAAGACATTTTCGCGGTTCAATTTAAAGTACCCAAACGTCTAGTATTTAGAAAAACAGGTAGTAGTTTTCTTGAGCACATATCTGGGAAAGCTTGCCACACTTTATTTATGTCCATACGCTAATGCAACACCATTCGAATACTACAAATATACACTAATCCAGTCGCTAGTGCAACAATAGAGTAGTTAGTTTATTACAGGGTACAGTACAATGGTTTTACTGAACAAATTTCAATAAACTCTAGCATTGAAGGTTTCTATAAGAATTAACAATACAAAATGTAAAGGTAACAAGTTTCAACATTGGTATACTAGCTGTGCATGAGCATTAAACCAAATACAAAAGTCTGAAGGTAACTAGCATTATTAACGAATGACAGTATAAAAAAAATTCCAAACCATGTACCTCCAAGGTAAATATCGTTTCGAACTCGGGGGGACCTTAAAAATTTCTATCCCAATCTTGATAATCGATCATACATAAAAACTTGATCGAACGAATCAAGAGAACAGCCGGAGGAGGAGGTGCCCACTCTTGACCTTTCCTCTTGTCTTCATAATTGTCTGTGCAGTTTAACCAAAATAAAATGACATCAGCGCCTTGGCATTTTGGTGACACTGTACAAAAAAATTAACTTATCTCATTAAAGTGAGGTATGTAATCTATAAGCATTAACAGTGCAAAAATCTGAAGGTAGTAACACGTTTCATCGTTGGTATACTGGCTATGCAACATCATTAGAATGCCTTAGCTAAAAAATCTTTAATACATCCACAATCAACAGCTAACCCTGAAATGATCCAGTGACATTAAATGGCACTGCTTAAATTTATTTGTGGCATTAGACTGAGAGCGGAATTAGTTAAATGTGGCATCACTTTAGCAGTAGCATTGCTTGACTTGACTGCTGGCGTTATACTAACAGCAAAAAAAGTGGCAATAAGAGCATGGGAGGCCCATTCGGACAGTGGGCCCACCAGTACGATGTACCTCCACGGACGCAGAGTGGTGAGGGAGGTATGGTTGCCCAGAGCAACAAATATCTAGGCAGCATATGTGGATTATGTCGTATTTTTGTTCTCTTTAGCCACCTTTTTCCTATGTGAGGACAACAAACCGATCGACCTGATCATTCTCTATTGCGTTGTCATGCCTTTCTACCCTTCTTCAACCAAGAGCCACGAGATTCGTTCCTTAGCTACCGATTTTCCCCTTTTCAACCTAGATGCGGATTCGATGCCTACTCTCTTGGATAGTACAGTCTCCCTTCCTTTCCTTATTCAACCCAGACATGCATTAGTCTACATGAAGTAGGGTTTCCTTTAATAGTGCAAATTATGGTTTTCGTCTGCGTGGCCAGCAGAGCAGAGGATAGCAAATTGGGAAGATGGTGGAGTGGAAAAAGATCCACATGCAACGACGTGCCAGATGGGGCAATAGAACAAGGGTATGGTTCGAAAAGAGGTAGCATACCTGAGGGTCAGCGGGAAGTGGCTTCGCTCATGGTCATCGTCCTCCGCACACACTACGGCAGCGATCCCGCGCGGGCGCTAGGTCTGAGAGGACAGCCTTGTCGTCAGTGCGTGACCTTGCTCGCCAACGACGAGTGCGTGAACGCTGCATGCCCTTTTCTTCCCCGGCGGATCTGTGACCACCGCTGAGGAGGGAGAGAGGGGCCGTCTTTTTTAGATCTGGAGAGAGGTTGGTAGTGTGAGAAGCAAGTGGGCAGCCCTTGGCAAGAAAGCGCTGTAGCTTCAGCCTATATATCTTCTTTATACTACTAGTACTGGAGGTGGAGTAGTGGTAGAGTAGTTTATATTTTCTTTGCGTACAGTACGAGTTAGTCGTGCTTCAAAACTGAACGGCACGCCATTAAAAAAATAAAGGTCGATAACTAATGCGGCACCTCGGGCCAACGTGGCCAGATCACATTTTGCACGAGAAATTACACACCATGTTTCGTTGACATGTGGTCCCGTTCCACATATCAGCGAGACGACGGAGAGTAGTAGGAGTATTTCCGAACCGACGTGTAGGCCGGGCGCCCCTTCATGAACCGTGGCAAACTGGCAACCGTCCACCGACTCTTCGCATGTCCCTCTCGATTTGGAACTGGTGTCGCATGCTCTTCCTCTCCCTCCTCCATTTTTCTTCAGCCCTTCACCCTTTCTTCTGCCATTGTTCGATCGTCTTCTCCAGGGAGGGAACAGGACGGAAACGACCCTGTTATTCTTGCCCCAATATGAAAGATGACGTGGTGGAGGAAATCATTGATCGGTGCGACGCCATCACCTCGGCTAGCATGGCAGGTTCGTTCAAGCCCATTCTCGACTCAACTAATAAAATCATTACAAGGAACCCAAGAGTCAAGGAGCAGTTTGATCTCCCCTATCTTCTTTGCCATGACCCTGATGACTGGCGCTGTCACGACAGAGGCCTCGCCCTGTGCAAGTTGATGTCGCTTGATAATGATACATATGATGTTAAGATGCCATCGCTTGAGGGAAAGCTTGGGCAGGCACAAATGGAGATTGGGTTGTTTACATTGGGTCCAACTGCGAGTGGGAACTTGTGAATGTGTACACTCGTGACCGGGTTCCACTTCCAAAAATCTCAGCAGACTGCCCAGAGGTTGAGCACACCGGTATTGTACGCACGTTCAAATACAATCATGGTGACTTTCTTCTACGGAAGATAGCAATTTCTCGAGTCCCCAACCGCTCTCGGAATTACAACAACTATGAAGTTGTTGCTATCTTCGACAAGCTTGTTGCCGTCGTCAGTGGTTTGACTGGATGGATATTGCTCAAAAATCAGTTTCTGTACACGGATGAGTACTGTGATGCAATTCAATACGAGGGCCTTGTGTTTGCTGCCACCACTTGTGGCACTGTTTTTGTATGGCATCCTCGTTGTTTCGGTACGTTTGTCTTCCACCGTAATTATAATTGTTTCATCCACATGCATGCGGGTTAGCAAGGCTGGTCATAGTGGGGAGTAACTTAGACTAGTAACATGCATATGTTACTAGTTTATGTTACTACATCTATAGTGCATAGTATCTTAGATTAGTATCATAGGTGGTCTCATTTATTGCCATGCATGACACATAGTAGCATCACATTTATTATGTTATGGTATCTACCTATGTTACTATAACCATCTCTCTCTTCCTTAATTGCCTGCCACATAAGCATGTTTGCGAGTCCCAAGTGCATGATACTACTTATGTTACCCCCCACTATGGCCAGCCTTACTAATTAACCTTCTTCTTGTGTTTCCAAGGTCCTGTGAACATTCCACCACCTATACTTGAAGATTTTTATAACCAAGGGGGAGATGACGATGGTGATGTTCACGAGCATGAGGACGAGCAGCGCCCATATACTATTTGGCGCCTGGCAACTAATTCAGATGGATCACCTCTTCTCGTGTGTATACAGCCCACTGATGATGTTACTGCTAAGGAAGCAGGTGTAGTCTCCCATGGTCGCACTCTCCGGACCTATTCCAACACCCGTTGCATGGTATTCGGGATGGATACTAGTGTGCTAGCGCCAACTCCTTCTCCCTGGTACATAATTGATAGTCTTGGAGAAAACTCGCTCTTCCTTGGACAAAACTATCCAATGATGGTGAAAGGCGATCCAACTGTTGTTGACACAACGTTACTACCATTTATGAGAAGCAACTCTGTCTATACCTCGGACATTTGGGTGGTTCCCTACCCTGGTACTGATAGTAGGCCGCTTCAGCCTAGATGATCAGTCCTGCGTTGGTCTCCAGATCGACAATGGATGGCCCATCCCAGAGAATCACTTGTGGTTCAAAGCAAGCGTTTCCAACGCCGAGGAATGGTTGAGTTGAAGTTCATTTCATTGCTTGTTATTTGTTGTGTGGTGAAAACTTTAGTATTTATAATGTATCCTCATTGTCGATGTGGGTTGATGACCTGTTGTATGTAATAAAATGATATGCCTGTGATAAACTTACTAAATTTATGAATGGCTTTCAAGTTGCTTCTGTGAGTGAGTGGTGCGACGAGGCAAAAAATATATTTTCCGAATACATAATTGTACGTGCATTGCAACAGGTTATCGGATGAGGCCAATCAACAATAGTAGTACACTATTTGTACTAGCTTCACATGCTTTGCGCGTCGTGCGGGTGTTTTTACTGTAGCCATACTGTACTACGTAACCAGCACCTCGAATCCTCGATACTAGTAGTACTACATAGTACTAAGTAGTAGGAGTAGTAGGGTGGCATGGGCCAGAACAAGCATTCACGTCTAGGAGTACGGCACACGCCACCAACACGACTTCCATCTGACACCATATTTCTTGGAGTCCGTGCTAGAGCAATCTCTTCAACCTCATCGTTTCTCTAACTCAGCCATCACGTGACGGGCGAGGTGGGGGTTTGCCGATAGTTAGTTTCCTTAACTGCGGTCCCACTTGTAAGGCCAACTGCAATGCACGACCCCAAACGGACCTCCGTTTTACACGAACTCCAACGATAATTTTGACTAGAAAAGCAAGACCAAAGAAAACAAGAACCACAAGAATACATTTTACTACTCCTGTAAGTTGGATTAGTGCCTTCTCGATGCATTCATTGTTGATCTGCGAAGTCTCGATCTTGCATGCTTCTTTCTTCTTCGAGTGTAAAGAAGTAGACGTTGCTTCCTCGCATCTAGTCTCATGTCTAGCCTCTATTCTAGTACTCCCTCCGGTCCGTTTTTCTCTGCGTCTAAGCAGCAACACACATACCAAGTAGGAGTATCAACAAGTGCACTAATCTCATCTATAGCCTCCGTGCTAGCTAAAAGTGATAGAACATCTATTAAATTGCGCTCTATCAATATATGGATGTACTCTTCTTCCCAATACAAAAACTTGCATCCATTCTACTCCCTCTGTTGCACAATACATGCCTTCTATTTGTCAAAATATATATGTATCTAGACATGTTTTAGTATATAGGCACATCCATTTTTGGACAAATGGAAGTCAAGTATTTTGGAACGGAGGGAGTACACAATAAATTTTTTAAGTTAGCACAACTAGTCTAATCCGAGAGCACAACCGAAGATTTGGTCGGGTTCTTCCTCCTTTTGCCGACACGTGGGACATCCAGCATCCAGGTCGTGTCCTGAAAGAAAATAGAGTGGTAGTTGAATCCACGAGATGTGCATCTTGGGTTAAACTGTAAATAGAATCTTACTACTCTTGAGTAACTCCAAAAGCGGCCACCGAAGATCTTTCTTGGATTTGTTTTTCATCACCAGCACGTCGAGGTGAAAGATGTGCAGGTTCAGTGGGTCCGCTTGCATTTTCACTGACATGTGGGACCGCATGTGAGCAAACAGACGATGGGCTCCGCGCGTCCGCTGGCTGGCTGAGAAGAGAGATAGAGGAGTGTAGAGCATGGACTGTAGGAAATTTGTTCTACGTACTGTACCTCGATATAGGCTCGATATAGTGGGGTGGCATGGACCATAACTAGCATTCACGTCTAGCAGTACGGCACACGCCACCCACATGAGTCCCATCCGACACCAATTTTCTTGGAGTCCGTGCTACAACCATCTTTTCTCCCTCCTGTTTTCTCAGCCATCGCGCGATGGGCAGGGTGGCGGTTTGCCGATAGTCGGTTTGCTCAACTACAGTCCCACTTGTAAGTGAAAATGCAACACCGCACGCATTCCCGCTTGAGCGGCGTGTCGGACCAACCGTGTGGGGGTGCGACGTGAACACGGCAGGCTTTTCCTTTTGAACTCGTAACTTGTAAAATTTGGTTCTGCTCCATGGCGCGAGCGATAGATAGAAAATAACGATTTTGCCTAGAGTAATGAGAAGTTTGGTTTTGGCGCCGTTCATGCATGGAGTACGTACGAAAATTATGAAGTTGATGCGAAACGTAAGATAATTACTGTAGTACCATATACTACTACATGGATTTGACGGAAAGATAAAAATACATACGGATCCATCAACGACATCCTCACGCCCTAGTGCGCCGGGTCACCAACCGACGTGTGAGGAGCAGCGGCGTTGGCGGCGAGCTCAACGTGCTTCTGAACAGTGCCGTCCAAGGTTGCCCTGGGGTCCAAGAAGGCCAGCGTCCTATCGTCCTCCTCTTGCATGCGCGTAAACATGGGTGATTATGTCCATGGTGTCTTGCTGCGCCAAGCGCTGCGCGGCGAGCGCGACCTGAAGGTGGACATTCTCCGGCGCGACGGTGGGCAGTCGCAGGGCCACCAGTGCGTCGAATAGGTTTTCACCATAGTGACCGTTGAGGGTGGCAGGCATCGCAGAGCCTGGGCGCGTCGGCTGAAGGCTTACGTCAAAGTCGTCCGCGACCTTCTTGACGACGGTGAACTTGTCGAGGAAACCGACGAGGACCTCGTCGAACAAGGAGACGAAGTTGTCGTCCAAGTGGCCCCTTGCCCTGCCGGCCTCAAGCAATACTACCTAGAGACGTTCCTCATTGCCGGGCCGTAGGCCGGCGTCGTGGACCATCTGGCACAGCCGGCTGATGCTCGCGCTCATCGCCTCCATGGGTCTAGCTTAGCTTCTACTACCTCCGTCCTGGTTTATTGGTCCCCATTGTAATCCATGTCAAATAGATTTAACTAACAAAATGTTTAGGCATGTTACTAAAAATTATATCGCTGAAAACTATGTTCAAATACGAATCCAAAAATATAATTTTTGTTGACATGCATCAACATTTTGTTAGTTAAATCTTTGGTCAAAATTTAGCACAAATTACAAAGGAGACTAATAAACCAGGATGGAGGTAGTAGTAGTCAACTAATCTTGCGATTCGAGTGATCACTCTTGCCCTTGGTTAGCGTGCGTTGCGTAGGATTTCATACTACTCCTCGGCCCTCTACTGCACCTGCCTTTGGCTATATGATAGGTGGGCCAGCCACCCCCTGGGCCCACGTGTCATTCACCCAAAGGCAATTGCCGTAAGTCAACGAAGCTGCGCCCCCCTCCGTGCCGGTGTAGTATAGTCATCTCACCGGACCTCTAGTTGGGGCCAAACGAGAGAAGTTTGATGTTTACTGGTTTATTGGTCCCCTTTGCATTTTGCGCCAAGTTTTGACCTTTGATTTAACTAATAAAATGTTAATGCATGTAAACAAAAATGTCATGTAAGTCACATTACGAAAACCAAATAATCCCAAAACACTTAGACACGGTGCATTAACTCCCTCCTTGTTTCTTATTTCGTGACATATCAACCAATGAGAGATGTTGGCCGTGCATGCTTTCAATGACTTGAGACTACCAAACATGACATGTAGTGTTTAGTTCATTGCATGTAATCCTATTACGACTCTAGTTAGCAAGAAAACATTAAGTTCTCTCGCCGATAGGAATAAAACACCATGTATTTATTTACAGAGGGAGTAGTACATTTTTTGTGACATGCATTACTAGATAATGCTAGTCAAATACTAAAATCCAGATGGACGTGGTAGTACTCCTAAATCCAGACGGTGGTGCTACTAGTACTAGTAGTAGTACTACCAATGTAGTACTGCTAGGAGTACTAGCACTATACTATCCGTTGGTCAAATTATTACGTGATGCTCCTCACAGTGAAGTGACAAGACCCTGCGCCGGAGATGACACCTGAGTATAGGCGCCGTGTTTGGCATACCATAGTCAGCCTCACCGTCTGCAGTCACTATCATCATGGCTGTAGAGCTAGCCTGCTTACAACTAGCCCTGTTCGACATAATTTCCCGTGCATAGATGCCAATGAATTGCACGGAACACCAAGATTGGGGGTGGACTGGTCCGGTAGCGGCCATCGCGCCAGATTTTTCCACGGCCTTCTAGGTGTGGTGGGGAGGAGATAAGGCTGCTTGTGAGATACAAGGAGTTGTTTGTAAATAGGGAACAAGTGCGGGCATCTTTTTGCAAAAATGAAGAAGCTTGGTTTGTATGCGTCAGATCTAGATCCGACAGCTATTGGTGAAAGATGGGAGGCACAACATCATCACCAACTCAGGACCTGTTTGATTCACAAGATTTTGAAAACGCAGGAATAGGACATGGCAATATTACAAGTTTCAAACTGATATTAGAAATGTTAGGAGTAATGCTGCACCTAGGAAGAGGGAATTACTAGGAAGTTCATGTAAGAACTTTCATTACTTTAGGTGGATGCAGCGTTATCGTACAAACTAAAATCCACCGCCCTAACAAGTCACTAATGGGCAAATAAGTTTTCGAGTCTCTGGCCACTTGATGTTTCAAAAACAAATTCAGCTTCTGTGGAGACTTTGTCATTTAGGCTTATACGCTTGCGGTGATCAGCACGCCATTCATTGTTGCGCCGGAGAATGCCAAACCTCATTACCTTGAGCACACTTGCCTCCAGAACAAAGAACCTGGCCAATTTAATCTCAGATGTGCTGCCTTGGTAGTCGATCAAATCATTTTCTGTAAGATGGAGATCAAGGCATTCAATGAGATTGTTATAGTGCAGCACATTTTTCACTTTCGGGTCTTTTTTTATCTGCAAAAGAAGAGAACATATTAGAGCAGCTGGCTGCATGAGATTGCTGTGTCATCAAGAGGTACCAATATCATTCGCTCATACGATAGGGTTGGCTGGCTAGTGATATTTTTTCACTCTCTCTCTCTCTCTGTTTCTGTTTTCTCTCATTTAACTAGGAGCACATGAAGAGCTTGGGAATTTGTTGCCTTCCACTATGTGACCGATGCCATATTTCACAAAAGTATGCCACATAATACGCATCGATGTCAAATCAAAAGATTTTGGCACCGCTCTCGCGATGTGAGAGAGTTGGCACCACTGTGCACACAGTCCCACATGTATAAACAAATCAATCAAACCAACTACACCAGCCTCTCACTCTCCCAAACAAGTGTTTTTTTATTGCCTCAGTCCTCTCTCTCTCCCATGCAGTGTTTTTTCATTGCGTGAGTTAATTTGGCACCGGAGCAAAGTAGGTGCTCCAGATTGGGGCACCAGGTGAGCAATGGAGGGGCATCGATGCCAAATGCATCACAAGTGAATTTGGCACATGTTTTGGCCTACATAGCCCACTTTTGTACTCCCTCCGTCCCAAAATTCTTGTCTTAAATTTGTCTAAATACGGATGTATCTAGTTACATTTTAGTGTTGGATACATCCGTATCTAAACAAATGTAAGACAAGAATTTTGGGACGGAGGGAATACTACCTCGTATTTAGTAAAAAAAATTGACCATATATTTACCTAAGAAAATGCCAACGCATGTCACTAAAAATTACACCATTTGAAATTATGTTCAAATACAAATCCAACAATATAGTTCTTAGTGACATGCATTAACATTTTCTCAGTTAAATCTATGGTCAAATTTTGATACTACAAAATTGGAAGAGTAAACTAGGATGGAGGTAGTACTTGCCCTTAGGGTAATCATAGAGTTACTGGAGTAGTCTAAGTTACTTTCCACTATGACTAGCCTAGGGTACTATAGTAGTACATCATAAAAATGATGCAGGTGATCACGTGAGAAAAAATACTAAAAACATTTCTTTCGGTGCAGTGCGTAGATGTAGTTTTGAACACTACACTTGTCATCGTAATTTGGGAAAATTACGAAAAAATTGAGCTACATTATGATTACCGTTTACTAATAGGAAAGAAGTTTCACCTCGATGAGTAGCTTCTCCGTGCATGGAAAGCATGTAAGGAATCCAACAACTTGATCCAGATTGGGACTGATAGATTTTAGTGCTAAGATCTTCACTGTGCGCATGGACTGGGTCAAGCTTGTGGGAGTCATTTTCTGGAAGACGGTCGTAAATACATCAAGAAGAAATTTAAAAATGTGAATTTCAAGAAGACGGAGAAGAAGATGAGTGCTGTACCTGAACGATTACAGATCCAATAAAGAGTTCAGAGAATTTGGCAGACGAGTACACCAACACTGTCAATTTCGGCGCGTCAATGATCCTGATTTTTGTTGGAGCTTGTAGATCCGATACAAGCAATCTCTCAAGGAAAGGCGCATTCTCAATGACCATAACGTGGAACAGCTGGAGTGATCTCTTCCCAATTGATGTCTTGTTGCGGGGCCAGCAAGACACATAAATCCATCGGAGATTCGTCGAGGCGATGTGGATGCTAATGAACCCGTGGATCTGCTCAAGACGAAGGTACTCGAGCGCAGTACAGCTGCGGAGCAGGTGCTCCATAGCCTTCTTCGAGATGACAACGTCGAAGAGGTCGAGCTGCTTGAGTTGAGGGAGAAGAAGGGCGGGCACGACATTAATCTGGGTAAGATAGCAGGAGCTGAAGCTGGCGCGGTGCAGCGTTGGCGTGAGGCGGAGCGCGGACGGCGGCAGAGAGCAACATCGTCCAGCTTCAAAATTGAGCTCCTCGAGCTGATCTAGGGCGGGGGATAAGAACCACTCGTCGAACTTGGGTTGGACCTTGCAGTTGGTACTGAACATGCGGATGTCAAGGCGTCTGGCTGGCCCAGGGTGCGATGAAAGGATCTTGGAGACTGCGGCCATGCGTTTGCAATCCCCGTCGAAGAGGCAGCTGTCGACGGTGAGGTTGAGGGGGGCGCAGCACCAGAGGGGGCACCACCGCCAGGAGAGGATCGCGGTCCGCACGACAGATTTGGTGGGGAGGAGGCCGAAGATGACGAGCAACATGTCGTCGGGGATGCTGTTGATGAAGTCCAGGCTTGCCGGATGCGGTTTTGGCTTGAGCGGCCTCCGCTTGTTGGCTGCCTCGCCATCCATCTCAACCAGCGGCGACGCCGGTGTACACGTGTGCTGGTGTGTGTTGAATGCTGGGTGTGCGCGGGTGCGTCCTTCTGTGCATGCCGCCGCGCGGTGGTGAATTGTGTGTGAGTGCGTCCTTCGCGCGCAAGAAGTCTGTCCTCAATGCGCCCTCAATTTACTAGCGTGCGGGGTGCTACCCCGAGTGGTTTCAACTTTGTTTCCTTCACCGCGTGTCAGATGGGCCTCTAGTTTACTTATTTTCACCCACTGCCACATGGGCCAGCACACCAAGATACAGAACACGAGCTGACAACGCAGCATGTGGATTGGTTGACCGGTCAACTAAACAATATACAGAGCTATACGCTGACACACTGAGCGTATAATCCGTCGGTATAGAGAGTTCGAGTGAGAGGGGAGGCCCGCGAGAGATAGCAGAGAGAGAGAGAAAGAGCTACTCCCTCCGTTTGATAATGTAGTTACAACATTTTGTTAAAGTCAAACTTTTGAAACTTTGACCAAGTTTATAAAGAAACTACTTATATCGGCAATACCAAAGATAAATGATAGTATGAAGTAAGTACATGTTGTGATGAATCTAATGATCATTCCAGATGTAAATGTTTTTCTCCACATATACCTAGTCAAACTTTTCTGAGGTTTGACTTTTCAAAACATCCATATGCTTATGGACGTGACAGAGTCCCTGACGAGAGAGAGAGAGAGAGAGAGAGAGAGAGAGTGAAAAAAGTGTGTGTGCGTGTGTGAAAGAGACATGGACAACACACGATAAAAGTGGAGAAAAAGCATGCGTGTCTTATGCAAACATATCACACATGCATCTTCGACAACGGAGGCAAGGTGAGAGATAGTGTGTGGTCGTTTGGAACCGAGAGAGGAAGACCCCTAGCACGTGGCCAAGAGGGGTCTGACAAACAAGGGAGAGAGGTCGAGAGAGACGTATGGAGAAAATGCAGACATGGGGAGGAGAGAGTGTATGTTTGTCATAGAGAGATCCCCTAGAGATCGTGATGGGACTACATGGGTGGGAGATCGAGTGACAAGGTGTGTGCACGATAGAAGATGCCCCGAGAGATATCGAGATAGACGTATGGATGGAAGGAGACAATACGT
>NC_057813.1:280719157-280722307 GCF_018294505.1 Triticum aestivum
AACCCTGAACTAACTCTAAGTAAAGAGGTGTTTGGATGGCAAGGTTAGATGGAGAGCGGATACGGCGAGGCACCTTCACGGGCAGTGCGAGAGGGAGGGAGGGAGAGGACGAGAAGCTTCGAGGAAGTGGGGAGGGATCTGCTGCGGGGAGAGCGAGAGAAAAAAGTGTTTATTAGTGGTCCCGAGAAGAACTAACCCAAATAAGCACCTCTTGGATGGGTTAGTTTTTTTGGATGGGTTAGATGCATCTAACCTAAACTAACCCAACTGTTTGGATCTTTTTGGGTTAGTTGACTCCAAACTAACCCAAACTAACTCTAACCCATGGATCCAAACAGAGCCTATGATGGAATGAGGGATTATGGTACTTAGGGGGGTGCATGTCACATGGAGAGAGAACAAGGGCGGAGTGTGTTGGATGGGTCTATATGTATAGCGCGAGCGAGACATGTGTATGTGTGAACTAGGGAGATATAAGGCCTGTTTGGCTTGCATTGTGAGCATCTTTTGCGTGGCCTGGGGTTGTGGCTGGATTTCATGCACGCTTGTTTGGTTGCTACCCTGTGAAAAAGAAAGCCCGCCTGGGCTGGGTTCCCTTGAACTTTAATTAGCATGGCTGAACTCCAGACACTGCAAGTAGCCTGGCCCAAGCGACCGATTTTGAACGCCTGGCCGTGCCTGGTCGTGCGGCCACGAGGCTAACAGCAACATGGATGGATATTAGCATTAAATAATTGATGCATGGATTGATTGATGGGACGTTGATGCTTTGCCTGGCCCAGGCATGAACCAAACGCTTCGGCACCACACAAGCCTGGCCAGGCAGAAATATTTTACATCTCACGTCCACACCAGGCAGTACCGACCATCAAGGCATGAGGGTCAGGTCACGAACCAAACTGACCAATAATGTTTGAGAGAGATTCAGGAACCCCGATAAGGCTGAGTGGTGCGTTAGATAACTGAGAGGGGGAAAGAGATATTCCATCCGCTCGATAATGCAGTGCATGTAAATTTTTTAGAAGTCAAACTATGGAAACTGTGATCAGGTTTATGCAAATGTTATTTATATCTACAATACCAAAGATACATCATACAAAACTACATCTCATGGTGAATCTAATGCTATATGTTTGCCGTATTAGATGTAATTCTTTTTCTCCACGTACATGGTCAAACTTTGTGATGTTTGACTTTTCAATAAATCTATGTGCTATGGACGGAGGTGAGTGCCTCAGTCGAGACAGATCAAGTGCGTGTGAAGGAGAATGAGTAAGTGTGCAAAAAGAGTATGTGTGTGAAAGAGAAAGTGACAACAAACAATAAACTAGAGAGAGAGTGTTTTTTTTTTCGTTTCTTATGCGAACATATCACGCATGCATCTCCGAGATGGAAAAGCGAGGCGAGGAGATACACGAAGATAGCTAGTGTGTGATTGTTTGCAACGGAGAGAGACACCCCTATAGCACATGTCCAATAGAGGTCTGGCCAACAAGGAAAAAATGTCGAGAGGGACACATAGATGGCATGGACGCATGGGGAGGGAGAGAGGGTGTGTTTGTGATAGATAGATCCCCTCGAGATCGTGAGGGGACTATATGGGTGGGAGATCGAGGGAGTGCGTGCGCGATAGAAAGATGCCCCGAGAGAAATCGAGATAGACCATGCACATGTTTGTGATGGAGACTAAGATTAGCTAGTCATATACATATAGGGGGGACTGCGTGTGCCTACAATTGAGTGAGAGACCATCATACTTGGCTAGCTGGGCATGATATTGTGTGTGTGTGTGTGAGAGAGATGGGGAGAGAACGATGGAGAGAGATAGAGTTTTAGATGGGCCTATCGAGTGTGAGTGAGATATGCATGTGTATGTGTGACCCAGGTGGATGGAGAGTTTGAGAGAGGGGGGGGAGAGCTCCGAGACGACATAGTGGTGCGTGAGAGAGTTACGGGCAAAGAGCCAAGGAATTTGTGTGCATACGATGAGTGCACCCAAGATATCTAGCTTGGACTAGCTAGAGTATTATACATAGTGTGCGAGAGAGACCTATAGATGGTGTATATATGAATGCGGACTAGAAAGACCCCCCCCACACACACAAAGAGAGAGAGAGAAAGGGAGAGGGACCAACAAGGTTTTTGTGTTGGATGCGTGCGACAGAATTGAAGATTGTCTGAGAGAGAGTGAGAGAGAGTGAGAGAGAGAGAACAGGAGTTCGGGAGAGGGGGAGGTCGCATTTTATGCATCAAAGACTGATATAAACCATGTTTCGATATAAACTTGCATTCAAATATTTAAAGTGGAGAGCATGTTGTCTGCAATCCACACATGAATGGATATATGTGTATGTCAAACAAGTTCATTAATTTGACTTTCAACATGTTCATGGAGTACTATAATACTGTACAACATGCTACTCGATTGAGGTGTTCAATTTTGGATTTAGTTCACTATTTTGACCTACTGAACGAGCTAGTTCATTGAATCGAGATATTTCATTTTGGGTTTGATTCGCGTTTTTGAGTGGGTCAACTATTTGTCATATAGTAAATCGCTAGCAACGAGCATGTAAAAACACATTACTCCTGAGCATCATCTCTCCATCTAAAAAAGAAGTGGCAAGCTATATTTCAAAATTTGATTCGAAACGACTTGGTAAGGTAGACGTGGATGCTTGTTCTCCCAAAATTTGAACGAACCGTTAAACATCCTCTCTGCTCGGTGGAATTCGCCCAAGCAAATAAATGGGAGACGCGAAATTACCGTCCTATGTGGGACACACATCAATTGGCCCGTTGTATATCGAGGGTAGGTTCGTAACTTCATCCAAGCGCGCCTTCTCCTCGGCCGAAATGACATGTGGCGAATAATTCATAAACCATGGTCGACAAAACACGCTCTCCTCGCCCGAAATAGCTCGCGCCCACTATTTAAAAACACGCTCTCCTCGCCCAAATTCGCTCGTGCCCACTATAGTTCAAAACATGCCATCCTCGCCCGAAATCGCTCCCGCCCACTATTTGGGGAGAAGCAAAGTTACTCTACTATCCCCGACCCTTAGTACATAGACCGAAGCCGAGAAGCCTATAGGCAAGGGTAGAACTGTAACTCCCCCTCACATTTCAGACAAATGCGTCCGTAAGACA
>NC_057813.1:280722638-280872029 GCF_018294505.1 Triticum aestivum
CCCCAGGAAGCTCCCTTCTCCGGAGCCGCGAAACCTCATCCCCACCTCCATGGCGCCCCCACCACACTAATTTCACAGCCGCCCTCCTCCCTAATGCCGGAGACGCTATCCAATTGCCGTCGTGCACTGGGCCGTGTGCCTCTTACTCCGTGCTGCTGGTGCTGCCTCGACGACGGCCACGTGAACCGTACCGGAGCCGATTCACCCTCGCCGTTGTTCACGACACCGGAGCGGCTCCAACTTCGGATCCGTCCAGAGACCTGGTGTTGCTTCCGTGTAGCCGTCGACCGTGGCGACATCGCTCTTTCCCTGCCGCCGGTCACCACCACAACCGCGCCAGCCTCACCGACTCGGCAGCTGGACCTGCCTACTTCACCATGGTGCCAGATAGGTCGCACCCTCATCTGAAATCACTTTATTTAGGCGTCAGTTGTTTGAATTTTTATTCTGGGCCAATCGATTCCCAATGGGAAGCAGCACCCCTCGAGGCGGCGGAGCTCCTAGGCTGCCGGTTGGCTGGTGTCTAACGTAAGGGTGCGGGGCCGCAAGTTCGCCGCGGAAGCAGCGCTTAGATGGTTATATTTTAGAGTTGCGTGGGTTGAAGGTACTGCTGCCGCCGGATCTAGATGACGGGAAGTCTTTGTGGATTGGCCCGGGGGCGGCGCAACCACGGCAGTGCGGTGGGGCAGGGAGCGGGGTTTTGGACGGGGCCACGGACGGCGGAGGCAGGCTGCTCTGCCGTTGGTTGCTGGCTCTTCGGGGAAGATTCCGAACAGTGTCAGCCGGGAGGCACAAGACGGCCATCAAGCCATCCGGCGTAGATCGGACAGTACCAAAATAAAATAAAATCGTGTGACCCCAATTTAGTCTTCAGTCAACAGACATGTGACCACTCTCGTACCTTGCTGTTGATCTCTTAGTGTATTTCTTCGGATCAAAGAGATATGTCGTTCTTAACATTATGCGTTATCTGCATCTTCAGACACACCGTCTTCCGACTCACCACAGCTGCTCCAACAAGGGAAGCATACACCAGAAGGGAGCTACAGTCCCCACTCAACAGTTCCCTGCATCGAATGCGCGTGCCCGACATGGACAACCACAACAACTGCAGGGCCATCGACAAGTCAGCACATGATGCTCACTCCTATGGATGGCAGCCAGATAGGTTGTACCCTCATCTTACTTGTGTGCAACATTTATGGCTTTGTTATTCATATAAGCACGGAAAATAGATCATCACATTTCACTGTATATTCATGCTGATCTCTTACGGGTCTTGTTTAGGAGTTCACGCTGTTCCATAGTTCAACTAAGGTACTTGTTCTTTAGGTAATGTTGTTCCATAGTTATCATCCATCAGCCAATGCTATCCCACAGGCTGGTGATTATAGTATTATACCACTTCTAGTATTACCTATGTTGTTCTTTAATACTTTTGTGTGCCATATAGTTAATCTCGAGTACAAACGATACATATTCTGTAGCTTTCATCTGTGTTCTCCCTTTAGTTTATAAGACTTGTTGCTGCTAGTTAACCCCAGTCCTACTATTTATGTCATCTCCTACAGGCACTCATTTACATAAATCTAACTACTAGTTGTCTTCCATGCATGTCAGATATAATTGCACACACTGATATATCCACAAGAACCTCACGGAGCAATGTAAAGGCCAATAAACTTGATGTCAATGATACCCAATATGATGGAACATGTAAAGGCAGCTCTTCAGAAGACTTGCAGAAAGATGATGAATCCTCTTCACCCCACAAGGTCCTTGCTCTAACTTGGCCTGTGATATGGGTACAACATGCATATAATGTCCTGGAGTGTATCTACTCTATTGCAATGCCATGTGCTTAGCATGCTGATCATGCATGTAAATATGTCATGCCTTCCTGTTTTTCAGTACCTATTCCATTCATGATAACATGTTTTCAAATTCAAGTACTGTCATTCTACTCTATCGCAATGCCATCTGCTTAATTTGGACATCATGCTTCTGAATATCTTATGCATTGTTATTCATCAGTATGTACTTCATTTGTCTGCCATACCATGTTTTTTTTACATTGAAGTGCTGTTCTAGTGCTCTGTTGCAATGCCATCTTATTTTCCCAATCATACACGTGTATGTTGCCTTAGTTATTTCTGTACGTATTCCTCTAGCATATAGTTTTACATTCAACTAGTTTTTTTGCTGTGTTGTCCTGTCGTATCCCTAGCTCTTACACCATACTCCCTCCATCCGGATTACATGTTCCCGAAATGGATAAAAAAGGATGTATCTAGAACTGAAATACGCCTAGACCCATCCATTTTTTTCCGGATGGAGGGAATACATGTCAATATGTCTTGCCTTTCTATTCTTTAGTACCTATTCCATCTCTTTGCTGTCACATGTTTTATAATTAAAGCACCATTCTTCTATACAAGGCATGCAAGGGGAAGACGACTATGTTAGAATCTGAAGGGTTACAAATAAGGCCTTTGCAAAAGATCCAAACGCCAGGAGATAATAAACCAACTCCAGTTTTTATAGATACTGCTCCAGCACAGAGAAACCCAACTCCTACTGATAATAAGCAGATTCCAGTGGCCAAAGAACTAGTCCGCTCCAGTCGAGCAAAAATATGTCAACTCAATTCTAAGAAGCGTGTACGTATCCTTGCATCATGAAATTTTATAGCATGCTGATCACATTTTCTACATGTTTCTTACCCATCTCTGTTTTAGAAAATAAGCTTAACAGATAGAAGAATTTCTGCAATGGTATCGTTTATGAGGAAAGATTCTTGCAGGAATTCTCTGTGCTCCAATGTAGATGTAAGTACCTGTTGTATATCACTATATTTTTACATCAACATGTATTTTGTTAATCACCATGAATCCAACCTTTATCTGATCTAAATTTAGTTGTAGCAAAATGTATGATTAAAGGCCACAATGTTGATTTTTGTAAGGAAAACTGTCTGGTAGTTTTGCATCCTGAGCTGCATGAGTGTACTATGTCATATCAGTGGGTTTGAATACTTTGGTTCTGCAGTGGGTTTTTTAGTGTTTTTTTACTGTGTTGTCCTGTCATATCCCTAGCTCTTACGTCATACTCCCTCCGTCCGTATTAAATGTCACAGAAATGGATAAAACTGGATGTATCTAGAACTGAAATACGCCTAGACCCGTCCATTTATTTCCGGATGGAGGGAATACATATCAATATGTCATGCCTTTCTATTCTGTAGTACCTATTCCATCTCTGTTGTAGCATGTTTTATAACTGAATCACCATTCTTCTATATAAGGCATGCAAGGGGAAGACGGCTCTGTTAGAATCTGAAGGGTTACAAACCAGGTCTTTGCAAAAGATCCAAACACCAGGAGATAATAAACCAACTCCATTTTTCATAGATACTGCTCCAGCACAGAGAAACCCAACTCCCACTGATAATAAGCAGATTCTAGTGGCCAAAGAACTAGTCCGCTCCGGTCCAGCAAAAGAATGTCAATGCCATTCTAAGAAGCGTGTGCGTATCCTCGCATCATGAAATTTAATAGCATTCTGATCATATTTTCAACATGTTTCTTACCCATGTCTCTTTTAGAAAATAAGGTTAAACAATAGAAGACTTCCTCCATTGGGATCGTATTCGAGGAAAATATCTTGCGGGAATTCTCTATGCTCCAATGCTGATGTAAGTACTTGTTGTATATCACTATATTTTTACATCAACATGTATTTTATTAATCGGCGTGAATCTAACCTTTATCTGATCTAAAATTAGTTGTAGCAAAATGTTAAAGGCGCCAAGTTGATTTTTGTAAGGAAAACTGCCTGGTAGTTTTGCATACTGAGCTGCATGAATGTACTATCTCATATCACGCACATTACTGAATTGTAGTGCTTCTCTGGTTGCCCATTCATTCATTGTGTCAATGTTGCTTTCGTACTACCTTACCTGGCTGATGATAGCTGTGCCATATTGTGTTAATTTGGTGTAGGCTACTTGCCCAAACGTTCGTTGTGTCAATGTTGCTTTCCTATTATCTGACTTGGCCAATGATAGCAATGCTAGTGTGTTAATTTTGTGCAGTCTGCTGAAGATAAGAAGACAAACTCTGAAACCAGCAAGGCAACCCCATTGTTTCTTTCCAGTAAATCTAGGCCAGGTAATATGGCAATAAATCATGATTAATCTGTTTGGTTCCCGTCCTAATTTATGTTATGATGCAGTGGTCGAGACACTCTCCACTATCAATAATACAAGCCTGCCAAAATCGCCATCTGAATCTGTTCAGTATCCTCTGTCTCGAATGCAACGGAATAAATGTATGTTTGTGAACCAATTAATGTGTGAAGCAATGATGGAAATGGTGGATGAATCAGAGGTGCAGAGTCGTGCGACACAACAATTGATCAATGTTTTTAGAGACAGTGTAGCAAAGTAGAAAGAACTTGCCCACATGCTTATGGGCGTCATCTGTGCTGAGGTTGCAGATTGTGACGTTGTAGATGGTTAGGTTCTGCTCATTTATTTGCACTGACATCAATCTTTGATTGCCCAGATGTAATTTCCTGTAATATATGCTGGATGTGCAACGTTATTCCCTGTATGCCGTACCTTTGCGTGATCGGTTTTGGTCCTGTGCATAATTGCTCGTCGTAATGGGCTCAAATTATCTAATTTGGCCTAAAGACATGTACGAACTTTAGTGGGCCCATTAAGTTAATGGGCCGTTACTAGGCCCAAAGTTAATGGTCGGCCCTCTTACCTCCCAGGTCGTTAACAGGCCGATATCGAAGCGGGCAACAGGTGGCCCTAGTTTATTTCACGGGCCATTACTAAGTTTGGGCTACATATGGCCCAACTATACTATAGGCCTTTAGCAGGCCGAAAGAGACAGCGGGCTTGTACTGGACCATGAAGACCATGGGCCGCTAAGAGGCCGAAAGTAAGGTCGTATTGTAAATGGCCCAACTGTGTTGTGGGCCTTTAGCAGGCCGAAAGAGAAACCGGGCTGGTATTGGACCGTGAAGGGCATGGGCTGTTAAAAGGCCAAAACTAAGGTCTGACTACAAATGGCCCAACTCATTTATGGTCCATTAACGGGCCGAAAGTCACACAGGGCCGGGAATTGGCCCAACACTTAAATGGGTCACTAAAAGGCCAAAACTCAGGTCCGACTAAAAATGGCCCAACTGATTTATGGGCCGTCAATAGGCTGAAAGTGACATCGGGCCAGAAAATTGGCCCAACACTTAAATGGGCCGCTAAAAGGCCGAAACTCAGGTCCGACAACAAATGGCCCATCAGATTTATGGGTCGTCAATAGGCTGAAAGACACACCGGGCCAGAAACTAGCCCAACATTTAAATGGGTCGCTAAAAGGCCGAAAGATGTACATCCTGAAAATTGTCCCATCCATTAAACGGGCCGTTAACAGGCCGAAATCTCATCGGCCGATATTGAGCCCAGATATATAGCGGGCTGTTAACGGGCTCGAACTAACGATGGGCTGCAATGGTGTCAAATCTTTAACGGGCCGTTAACGGGCCGAATTGGCTCATCTCGTATGGGCCGTGGGCTTAAATGGACCTGACACAAGTAGGCCTTATATGGGCTGGCCTGCTAATTTTTACTGGGCCGGCCTTTTCATAGGAATGGGCCTCTATTGGGCCGTGCCACGTGTCGACGTACCATAGGCGTCTTCCATCCAATGAGTGGATGACATCTATCCCAACGGTGAGCCGACACGTGTTTCCTCCAGCCAATGATAATTTTACGTGTGGAAAATCCCCATTGGTCGGGGCTGTTAATGGGTTATCGGATCCAAAACCCGACCCGATAGCTTAACGGCATTCCGTTACGGTGGATGCCACGTGTCGGTCACCCTTGACCAAAGCACTTCTATGGCGCGCGATTTATCGTCATGGAAGTGGACACTTCCGTGATGATAATTTTGGTAATGTCATGGAACACTTCTACGACAGCACAGGTATGATTATCTTGATTCTTTCATAAATTTGTCATGGATGTACATGCATGACAAAAAACGCGACCTACTGTGACAAACACGTATCATCACGGAAGTGTATTTTTTTTGTAGTGTATGCGCGGGGCCGGGCCCTGCCGACGTAGAACACAAAGCAAATAGGAAGGAAATGGGAAAATATTGAAGCAAATCCAGAAGCAAATATTACAAACCATAACTGTCTTCACAATACCAAACGCAAGTTTAAACGCCTCCACGAGGCATGGTGCATATTGCAGGAGTTAAAATAGGTAAGAAGCCGCAAGAAGATCACCCTTGGGCAACACCATCATTCGCCAGGAGCCCCGCCTCCGTGGTGATGTGACCTCCATCCGCTCCACCTCCCAAGGCCACGGAATCAGCAGCACCTACCCTGGGCACAATGGCAAAGGCGCGGAACTTCGCCAGCAGGGCTTCCACCTGGCCCTTCACGGCTTCAGCAGCAGCGGCGAAGCGCTCGGCATCCACAAGCTCCAGCAACTTGTCGAGGTTGGCGCTAGGGTCGCGAAGGTAGATGTGGCTGAAGACGCGCTTCAGTGCCGCAGAAGAAAGGACATGAGCTTCAGCCTCGTCCATGGGGCCGACGCCGGTCACAACTTCCTCGAGCGCCTCGACCAAGAAAGGAAGCAGCTGGGCAGGGCCCTCCTTGGCACCAGCCAACAGCTTCTCCAAGCCGTCCTCGTAGAGCGTCTTCAGCGCCTTGCGAGCTCTCTCCTCAAGATCCGTGAAGGCCACACGGTCCTCGGATAGGACCTTCGCCTTGGCGTCCAGGTCGGCCCTTTCCATCTTCATCTTCTGCTCCAGCGTCCCCAGTCGGCCGCGTTCGGCGGTTAGCTCGGCGTCATAGTCCCCGATGGCGTCCTCCCGAGCCTTCATCTCCTCCTCCTTCACCTGGCGGTCACGAGGTTTCTTGGGGAGCTCATCGCGTAAGCCCTGCAGCTCGGCCTCCATTGCCTTGTAGCGGTCCTGGGCGATTGTGGCATCCTTTAGTGCCGCGTCGTGGGTGGATGTGGCCTGGATCGCGGCTTGCTTCTCCCCCTCAGAAGCTGCCGTGGCCCGCTCCAGCGCTGCTTAGACAGAGGCGTCAGAGTGAACCCAGCTAGGCACCCGACTACCAGGTGGGAGTCGGTGCCCTAGAGATCCCTTCGTAGCTGACCCAGCTCAGAAAGGGCGCGGTCCAAGACAATAGAGGAGGCAGAGGGACTCGGAACCAGCGGCGCAGGTGGAGGAGGTGGCAGCTTGACCAGGGCTTGGGAGATTGGGGCTCTTGAGCCCTGGGCACCTCAGCGTAGCATCAGGCACCGGCACCTCCAGAGTCAGCGGGGCCACGGGGGCTGGCACCCCGCCAAAGCGCTCCTCCAAGCCTCGCGAGGATGATCAGGCAGGGGGGTTGCGAACTTCACCGCCTCCCCTTCCCACAGACAAAGGCGCGACAACAACAGATGAGTCTGCCTCAGGCGGAGCCACCAGTTCCCCCTTCTTCTTCTTCTTCGCCACAAGCAGCGGCCTAACCAAGTGATGGAGAACGTCAAGCCCTAGCAGCAAAAACACGTACAAGACGGAGTTCGAGCACTTACTGGTCAATCGCGGCATAGGCCACCGACCTCTTGCCGAGCTTAAAGCCTGAGAGCCTCTTGGTCCGGGGTGCAGCCTCGAGAGGTCCAGGAGTGGAAGAGGGCGCACCAGATGGGCTGGAGGCGGCTTTGGATGGTGCCTGGGCAGGAGTATCCCCTCGGGAGATCAGCACCGACCTGTCTTTCTTCGGGATCATGGGCGAGTCCTCTTCCTCTCGCACGGCGCCGGCTGCGTCATAGTCCGGCAAGGTGCGGAGGATGCTGGCCCTGCATCGGGGGTAGGTCTCCCCCGTCCCCTCAGTGGCTGCCTCCGAGTCACGCTCCTCTTCTTCCTTGTCTTCCTCTCCTCCCCCGCGGGAATCACCAGAAGACACTTCCACCGGCGCCGTCGCCCCTGGCCCTCAGGAGGCACCGCCGACACCAGACCGCGCCCATCAAAGTTGGGCATGGCATCCACCACCTGGTGCCAGTCGTTGCGGAGGAACATGGGAGCAGGAGAGCCCTCCAGACCTTCCAGGCCATCTCCAACCAAGAGGCGGAGAGCTGCGACCAGATCCTCGTCGGCCAAGGCCGCCGGGTTAGGCGAAGATCGTCATCCGCGCCCCCAAGCATCCACAATGGGTGCGAATGCGCCTGAAGTGGAGCCACACGCTGCGTCAGGAAGTCCCTCAGGAGCGTGGGCCCTGTCAGCTTCGCCGCCTTCACATTGCCCGGCCTCAAGTCGGCGTTCATCTTCTCCAGCACCAACTTCGCCCGACTGTCATCAAGCTTCACGCGAGACCACCCCTCGTCAGGCTAGGGCGGCTCCGTTGGCAGCACCATCCGGGAGTGGATGCATCTGGCATCCATCATGACCCACTTGCTCCGGAAGTCGTCGACCCTCTTCCCGGTCTTCGAGATTGCGTTGGCCTTGGAGTACGCGACGAAGCCGGCGCACGCCGAGGTATGATCGCCGTTGATTCAGAGGGACAAGAAGTGGCGTAGCAAAGCCACAGACGGCATCACCCCAACATGCGCCTCGCAGTAGTAGGCGAAAATCGACAAAAGGAGAATGGAGTTGGGATGGAGATGAAGGTCCTGCAACCTGTAATGGCGGAGGACGGCGTAGAAGAACTCGGAGAAGGGAGGAACCAGGCCGACGACGAGGGTGTTCGTGAAGAAGGGGTAGAAGGTGCTCCCCTTAGTCTCTGGCTCGGCGGAGCCAGCCCAGAGTCCAGTCTCCCCCATCATGTTGCCCTCAGCCGCCGTCATCAGGCGCGTAGCGACGAGATTCTTCTCTGACATGTTGGGGGCATCCAGGGCCGGCAAGTACCAAGCCGCTAGGGCGTCGGCCACGGCCTTGCGGGGCGCCATTGCTCGCTGAAACGGGAAGGATAGAAAAATCTGGAGATTTCGGAAGCAAGAGAGCAAGGAAGGGGACCTCGAGCAAGGCGAAGGAGAGCAATGAAGGCAAGCCTCACCCAGGCCAGCCTTTTGTCAGTCGGGTAGTTGCCAAGGCAGCGTGGGGAAGCGGAGACGCCCATGACCAATCAACCGCCACACGGCAACCAAGGCCGCAGGCTGTTGGGGCCTGCGGCGCTCCGCACTTGCCCTTTGGCTTCGCTGCTAAGCCAAGTCCGAGCGCGCCTTGGGCCCGGTGGCTACTGTCGGCGTCCTGGGAACGGGGGTCCCCAGACTTGCCTGCCTGTGGCCTGTAGCGTGGCTCAGCAGTGGCCCAGTACGACCCGTCTTCATCAACCCAAGCTCAAGACCCTCGCGAGGGGCCAAGCCTCGCAGGGCGGATGACACAAGGCCTCATCAGGGGCGGCCTCACCAGGCTGGCTCGCGAGGAGACGGAGAGATCAAGGCCAGGGGTACCTCGCGAGGTGCTCATGACACAAGCCATGACGATCAAGACCAGGCGGGCGCCAGCCTGTGCAGTGTCCTCGTTTCCTCTTTGGTGCAAAGGGGGCAAGCGCAGGTGCGGAGTACCAAGGCATCAAGCAAAGGTTTCCATATCAGTGTAAGGAGACCAACACCAGCAGAGCGGTAGGACGGAGGTCACCGTGGAGCCCAACACGGTGTCATCGCTAGTGCCTTTGGCAGCCGAAGACCACCTTTAGTCAGGATAGCTTGTACTAGTTGTCCCCTTTCAAAATGGCCGTTGTTTGCTCCCTTCCGCTCAATATTTGGGAAGAGGACCAGGGCCTCTATAAATAGAGATAGACACCACAATATGAGGGGATCGAATCCTTCCTAAGCAAAACATCCACGCATCACCACAAGAACACCTCTCGCGAGGCTGTTCTTCCTCTGTACTGTTCATCATCAGCCCAAGAGGCAATCCACCACACCACACACTGGATTAGGGTATTACACCACAACGGTGGCCCGAACGAGTATAATCCTCGTGTCTCTTGTGTTGTTCATGGTGCTAGCTTAGAATCGCGATGAGGTTTTGGGCGTGTTTCGGTAGGGAGAAGATCTTCGTGCGCACCCCAGAGTTTGAACCTTAAGGGTTTTGCCGGAACCCGATATCCGACAGTTTGAACAGGAAACCCCCTGGTGGTTATAAGGTTTTAACGGCTAGATTCAAATACAATCATAAGCCGGATCAAACGGGTAAAGCTAGATTCGGATACGATCAGCCCCCAAGTGATCATGCGAGGTGATAATGACAATAACAATGACATATTACCTTTGAAGATGAAAAAAGGACAGAGGTCCTGCTTTATTATTTATCATAATATATACATCGTCAAAATATGTACATCATGAGAACCGGTGGTCAAGTGTAGTAAGGCCGAAGATGAGCGATATTCCACGGCCGGCGGGTCTCCTCCTCCGACTTATGTGAATCTTTGTGTTCTCGAACATCGATAAGGTAGTATGACCCGTTGTTCAAGTTCTTGCTGATCACAAAGGGCCCTTCCCAAGGTGGGGATAACTTGTGTGCATCAGTTTGATCCTGGATGAGCCGGAGCACCAAATCACCTTCCTGAAAGGTTCTGGACTTAACTCGGCGGTTGTGATAGCGGCGCAGGTCCTGTTGGTAAATCGCTGAGCGATCTGCTCCCAAGTCACGCTTTTCATCTAACAGGTCTAGGGCATCCTAACGCGCTTGTTCATTGTCCACCTCAACATAAGCCACCATGCAGGGCGAGTCAGGACGGATGTCACAAGGGAGAACCGCCTCATCTCCGTAGACCATGAAGAAAGGCGTATAACCCGTAGACCTGTTGGGAGTAGTGTTGATGCTCCATATCACAGAGGATAACTCCTCAACCCAATAACCCGACGTCCGCTGCAAGGGGACCAAAAGCCAGGGCTTGATGCCTTTCAAGATCTGTCACATCCATAGATTTTGGTTGTAGATAGTGGCATTGCATCCATGCATCATGTTAAATTTCTAATGAACTTGAAATGGGGATTGATCAAACCCCTAGCACCAAAACATTGCAAATAGGTTCAACTTAAAATATATTTTCAATGAACCCAAATTGGTCTGCAAAAATGTTCATGATCTATGGAAAAGGGTGAAAACCATATCCAGAGATGATGCATATTTTTCCAGGACATTTTGGTATTTGAATTAATACAATACCTATTTGAGTTGGAGCAAATAAATCCTATAAATATATGTATTGCTCTGAAAAATCTGAAATTTAAGGTGGGCCCTGTAATAATATGGTTTGCACCCACAAACAATTTCAGGATTTATGGAAGTGGTTTGGTCTTTGAACTAAATCAAAACATACTGCTAAAAAATAGAAAACAGAAATAAAATTAGAAAAGGGAAACAGAAACACTACCTGGCACTTACCTGGCCTCACCTGTGTAGCCCACCATAGAGGCCGGCCCACCACTGCTGCAGGACCAGCCCACCAGGGGTAGCACTGTCTTCTTCCTCCTGCCAGGACAAGAAGCAGCTGCGTGCCCGATACACAGTCGAGCCGCGCCAGCTCCAGCTTGCCACCCCACGGCGTCTTGGCGTTTCCAACCGCACCACGGAGATGCCCTCGTTTCCCTTTGCATCTCTCCTCTCTCAAATCCCACTCTGTCCCTCTCTCTCGCAAGAACAGAGCGCTGCCGCCGCTGCCGTTCGCTGCCACCGCGTCCACCGCCTCCCCCTCGACCCCTCGCCGTGCCCACGAGCTCCGTCTTGACGTCCCCGACCCCCTCGACGAGTCACGAGGCCCCGAACGCGCTGCAACACCGCCACCACCGCCGACCTCTTCGTTCGGCCACTGAGATCGCCGTCATCCTCCCGTCATCACCAGCCCCTCCCCGAGCTTGCCGAGGCCACCGCTGCACCCGCCGTGAGCTCCTCTTCCTTCTCCCCCTAGCCACGTTGCTCTAGCTGCCCCCTAACCCTGTTGGTCATCACGGCCGATAGCTCGGCTCCGCCGGCCATGTCTCCGACGTGGCAGCAACAAGCAAAGCTTACGTCCGAGCACTCCACCGTGCTCTGCACCCTCCCAGGAGCCGAAAACCATCACCTATTCGTCCTAGGGTGCACCACATCATCGTTCTCGAGCACGCCCGAACCACGGCCGCCACAACCTCGCCGTCGGCATCGATTCCGGCGACCCCCACGTCTAGCTTCACCGTCGCTCGATGCGGGCGAGCAAGGGCTATGCCCTGGTGCCCTCAGCATGCCAAACCACCACCCGTAGCGCGTTCTCGAGCGTCATCACCACGTCTGTGTGCTCGCCGGCGTTTAACTCCGGCGGGATGACGTGGCACGTCATTAGCCGCTAATGACCCTACTAATTAACCACCTCTCTCACTGATTTACGTGCCCCATGCCCAAATTAACCCTGTGATTTATTCCCTGTTTAAATTAAGCTAATGCCTTTGACCCCACAGGTCAGTTTGACCTTGCCACCTCAGCATTGACCGGGCCCCACTGGTCAGCCTCTGCTATTGACGCTGTTACACCGACACGCAGGCCCCACTAGTCAGGTTTGACCTGACAGCACCCCGTTGACTCACTTACGTCATGCTGGCGTAGTGTTGACGCAGTAATGCATTTTCTGGAATTAGTTTAATTCTAAATATGTAGAAAATCCAGAAAATTGCCCAAACTTCTAAAAATCATAGGAAATCAACCGTAACTCCAAATGCAAAGATTTATATATAAAAATGATTAGAAAAATCCAATCTATCCATTTATGCTACCTTCATGCATGTTAAACCAACTAATAGCCACTGTATAAGTGAAAACATGATTATGGCATTTTAAATGCTAAATATGGAGTTTGCATATGAGCCCTTGGTTCATATGGACTTCATCTAAATTGTTGCTAGATGCATTAGCACAAATCATAACATTATTGCCATGTCACATTCATGCATCATATTGTGCATTGCATTGATTGTGTTCTTCCTTGTTTGCCGGTAATTGTTCCCTCTCGATAGACGTGTTCCGGTGGTGAGATCGATAACACCGATGAAGAACTATACTATCTTCAGAAGTGCCAGGAAAGCAAACCCCCTTGTTCATTCCGATACAATCCCACTCTCTCGCTCCTTCCCTCTTTTATTGCATTAGGACAACAATGATTCAACTGTTACATGCTGCGGTAGTTGAACCCATTTCCTCTGCATGACCTGTCATTGCCACAATAAATAGATGAAACCCACTAGCATGAGTAGGAATTGTTTGAGCCCTGATGTGCCTACTCATTCATGCTTGTTCTCATGCCTACTACTGCTTAGAGTTGAGTCAGGTCTGATTCATCGGGAATGAATTGGAATGTGGTGAACATGTCCTACTGTTGAGAGCTAAGTGTGTGAACACAATTTGGTAAAGGTAGAGGCGAGAGGCCATGTAGGAGTACATGGTGGGTTGTCTCATTGCAGCCGTCCTCAGGAACTGAGTTCTGTGTTTGTGATCCATGAACAGTTACTACCACACATTGGGTTTCGGTAACTCGGCCCCTCTCGACTTATTAACCAACTTGATCTCTGTCCAGGAGTAGCAACTAGTTTCCGGTGTGTGTAGGTAGTGCTATTTTTCTACCGAGTGGCACCCGACAGGGTGGGCTTGGGACAGACTAGGCACAGGTGGCACAGTGTACCAAGTGGCACCCGGATGGTGGGCTTGGGAACCCTGCTCACATCGTTTGGGGCCGTGAGCGACACCCTGGCCGGATCTCCTTGCGGATGGAACCCGAATAGCCGATAAACCAGGACTAGAGTCTTGTGTGGTTAGTTAGGTCATGGCCGACACCCTCGCCAGGCTTCCGCTTGAAGGTTGCCGAGATACACGACGTGTACATGGTGGTAAGTGGCAAGAGCGTGTGTGAAGAAGTACACCCCTGCAGGGTTAACATCATCTATTCGAATAGCCGTGTCCGCGGTAAAGGACTTTTGGGTTGCCTGTACAGTTCATAGACAAGTGAAAGTGGATACTCTGAAATGCGCAAGATAAGCGTGAGTGCTATGGATGGCGTTCTCGTAGGGAGACGGGAGCGGATCCATAGTGGTGTATTGATATGGTGAATATGTGGACTCATGTGCGCCACCTCAAAAGAGTTACCTGCAGTCGTAGTTCAGGATAGCCACTGAGTCAAAGCTGGCTTGCTGCGGTTAAACTCCACCACCCCCTTTGTTGATACCGATGCATATGTAGATAGTTTTGATGTAAGTCTTGCTGGGTACATTTGTACTCACGTTTGCCTATTTTATGTTTTACATAGAGACTTCAGTCTCGCTAGTAGTTCCGCGTGGACTTCGATGTTTAGCTTGTTACCTTAGCTACGATCTTGTGCCCTCGGCAGGATCTGGTAGATAGTCAGGCTTCTCAGCCTTTTTCATTTGTAGATGTCTGTACTCAAACATGTTAAGCTTCCGCATGTGCTTTGACTTGTATGCTCTGAATGTTGGGTCATCAGACCCATGTTTGCAATATCTGTCTCTTCAGAGGCTAATGAATAAATACTTCAATTGTAGAGTCATGTTGTGATGCCATGTTGTATTTGCACATATCGAGCATATTGTGTGTATGTTATTGAAATGCTTGGTATGTGTGGGATCTGACTATCTAGTTGTTTATCCTTGGTAGTCTCCCTTACCGGGAAATGTCTCCTAGTGCTTCCATTGAGCCTTGGTAGCTTCCTACTGCTCCGGAACACTTAGGCTGGCCAGCATGTGTCCTTCTTCGTTCCTGTGTCTGTCCCTTCGGGGAAATGTCATGCGGTGTCTACGGAGTCATTCTAGCCCAGCTGCTACAACCCGGATTCACTCGTTGATGACCGACACGTTCATTGTTGGGTCATGTATGCCTGTCCCTATAAGTTAGTGCCACTTTGGGTTCACAACTAGCCATGTCAGCCTGGGCTCCTTGTCATATGGATGCTAGCGACACTATCATATACGTGTGCCAAAAGGCGCAAACGGTCCCGGGCCTGGTAAGACGACACCCGTGGGGATACCGTGTGTGAGGCCGCAAAGTGATATGAGGTGTTACATGCTGGATCGGTGTGGCATAGAGTCGGGGTCCTGATAGCTTTGGTATCAGAGCCTGATTACCTGTAGGATTACCAAGCGAAACAAGTCGAAGTTGAGTCTAGAAACTCTTTAGTTATATAAGGGAATTGATTGTGGGATGGAACGTAAGGCTCTTTTTACTCCTTTACCTTATGTCCTTCTGATCTGAGTCATCCTCTTCTCTTCTACGGGGATTAAGAACTAGGCCTTCTCATCTATCTATCAGGATCACGTGTTTCTAATCCATAGACTCATAGGACTGCTAGATTTAAGCCTCATTTCAGTTCCTACTACTTCCGTGTGTTGTTAGGCGATCTCAGAACCTTGTTATTGTGATGTTGAGTGGTCATGCCACTAATTTGGAGGACGCCTCAAACCTTCTTGAGCATTTACAACCGTTATGCTATCCGAGTCATCCCAGGTTTCTACATAGTCTGATGCATTTGCATATCCCTTCTTCCCGTTCCCGACGATCCTTTTGGGCCAGATTGACCACACTAATTGCTGAGTTTAAGTACTCCATTAACTCAACATTTATGTTGGAGCTATTATTATGATCCTAGGTGTCTAAAGAGCCACTCAGTAGCCTAGCTATGTCTTGTGTTCACAGTGTGATGATACTAGCCTTCATTCTCGAAAGCATCATGTGATGCCGCTTAGTAGTAGGTATTCCACTTCTGTGTTTCTAAACCCGAGATTTCCCTACCTACTTCATGTTGTTAGTGTTTGCTAGTTCCTTTAGGATATTAGTAACTTTGCGATAGTCCTCGAGGTCCATGGTATATCATTCTTCCAATTACCATGAACTATTTATGGCAGAAGTTCCTTGTTGAACCGGAAGATCACCACCAGAATGCTCTTGACGGGTTATAGATTCTATGTTGTTACTCTGCCAGTTCCACCCTTCTGCATGGGTTATCCGGAAGAAATGTTGAACTTGGTTCGACATACTAATCTATGCATCTACAATTCATAAAGTTATATGTTCGTTGAGTTGTTCCTCTTTAGTTGTGTTCTGACCCTCATCTATCTATTGATAGTCAAGAGTATGCGTGCATTCGTTCATCGATGCCTATTACTTTTGTGGTCCATCAAGCCATTCTATTCCGGAATGACTAAGAGAAACAAACTCCAGTACCTCATCCATATCCAGGATTGGGTCAAAGTAGTTGTACCTCGCAGATCAAAATGCCAACCAAGCTTTTGTTCTGTTCTACCCTGAAGTATTACCCACTTTATGTCAGGAATGTCATGAGGATTGCACCTTCTCTTATGGATTCTTGACATAGTGATACTTCTTGCCATCATTGTTCATTCGTTGGTTCCATGTTGTCATAACCGGAGTGCCGACGAGTGAATCGTGATGCGTGAAATCTATACTCCTAGCAACTCCATTGCTTGGTAGTTAAATGGACAATAATCTCATTCTTAGCGTGTTGATTATTGAGTCATCATCCTAAGGTTGATCGTGCTACCTAGTCCTTATCTCTGGTGCACTCTCGATTAATGAGTTAGGATTGTGTCAATCCCTCGCTCTTTTGATCATATCACCTTGCCTCCAAAACAAGATTGTTCTCGAGCTTAGTAACATATCAGTGGTTCGTGATTTTCCGAATATCTTCTCGAAAGTATCACCAGGTCGTCACCCGACCGCTATGTTGAGTTCGTGATCAAGTTGGTTTCCTGTAAACCACCCTTTCTCGAGGAATTTGTGTTGGATACCCTGAGCTAGATAAAACAACAATTTTGGGAGTTGGAAGATAAAGCTTGTCCGACTTAGTTCATTCCAAGGGATATCCTTGAGCGTGTGTGTAGAAGAAAGATGATATCTCCATTGATTGATCCTCGTGGTCAATTGTTAGATCTATTATCTTATCCAATCTTTGATTTGGGATGGGCTATCATCAAATCAAATTATAACCGACGATATTTGTAATGTTGTCCTACTCGTGGTTGTTTCCTCGAGCATACACCATTATATCTTTCGGGTCTGACCAATGCTATCACCCTGTTCACATAATTGTGGTATTCCACTTATATGGAAACCTGGATGGATGGTTGTTGAGCTCATCGACAACATTCTTAACTTCTCCATGATTTTGTTGGACATTAAGCTAGTATTGGAAACTTTTATAAGCATTATCTTCATGTTCCATGCATGAAGCATAAGTTCAGATGAATGAAGTGACCTCCTCTAATTCATGTGAATTCGATGCAAGTTGCCACCATGAATTCGAGAAAGTCAATGTTGCCTCCTCTGGAACCATCTCAAGCCAGTCATGCATGGGCAAAGTATGCTATGGTTTGATAGGCTCGCTACCTCCATGCTATATGTGTCCCTAGCACACCAAGCCACTGATTGATTTGTTCAAGGAAAGGGAGTTGTTGTGCTAATCCTAGGTCATGCACAAGACTTCGTTACCCTAGATGATGGATCCTAACCTGAACTTGGTAGTGTTTTATTATAAGACTACTATGTGGTCATGCTTGTCTGGGACAGCGTGTTCATATGTGTGTAGCAGAACCAGCTCATGTTTTGGAGCTTGCTATCGTAGTTCATTTCCCGAGAATCTCGCAATGCCATCTCATCGATTTGTGTTGCAAACTTTCTTTTTAGACATGCTGAGTCTGAAGTATCCTATCACCAATCGGATCTGAATCTCAGGTAGATATGATGGTTGGAACATTCCCAACAGTTGCATTTTGTCCCCAGCTTGCACCGCCATTGTGCCACTTTCCCATGCGCTGCCTTCTCAGCAGTTGCTGTCCAAGATCATCTTCAAAAGTGGACCTACCATGGGTCCCATGCATTTCTGATGATAAGCAAAATCATCCATGACATTGTCTTCAACAAGGTAGTCCACATCATCCATTCCAGTCCGAGTATGTCATTCTTTTGGACTCCTTCAAATGATCGGTTGTGATTTGCCTTAGGCTAGTATAAAGAGTTTCAATGATCTCTGAATCAAAGGTAATTCTTTTTCCATTTAAGGTAATAACTCTACGATTCACCTCCTCTAAGATGTCTCGTTATGGTATCATGGAAACTCAACTCCTCGCTACGTTGACAACCATTCACCACCTTCTTAAGTGTGGAATTATTGTCTACCTAGTGCACCCTCGTCATCTGTTCCACTCCATCCCTCTAGATGTGTATTTCGTGTTTCAGAGATGTTGCTATGTCTCATTCCGTGAGTTGATCCTAAGTTGTTCGACCTTCGATAAGATCAATCCTTCTAGAATCTTTCTTTCCCTCTCGTTGCCATGTTAGTTGGAGTTCTCAGAGCAAGATATCAAGACAATGCTGGTGATCGAATCAATTTTCTTATAAGGTGCAACCTGGATCGTGAAGATTGTGTAAGTTTGTGTCCACCTTTGATCTTACCCTACGCCTGAATCTCGGGATGAGATTCTTGTTTAGTGGGGGTGAGTTGTTACATCCCTAGATTTTGGTTGTAGATAGTGGCATTGCATCCATGCATCATGTTAAATTTCTAATGAACTTGAAATGGGGATTGATCAAACCCCTAGCACCAAAACATTGCAAATATGCAACTTAAAAATATTTTCAATGAACCCAAATTGGTCTGCAAAAATGTTCATGATTTATGGAGAAGGGTGAAAACCATATCCAGAGATGATGTATATTTTTCCAGGACATTTTGGTATTTGAATTAATACAATACCTATTTGAGTTGGAGCAAATAAATCCTATAAATATATATATATATATATATTGCTCTAAAAATTCTGAGATTTGAGGTGGGGCCTGTAATAATATAGTTTGCACCCACAAACAATTTCAAGATTTGTGAAAGTGGTTTGGTCTTTAAACTAAATCAAAACATACTACAAACAAATAGAAAACAGAAATAAAATTAGAAAAGGGAAACAGAAACACTACCTGGCACTTACCTGGCTTCACCTGTGTAGCCCACCAGACCGGCCAGCCCACCACTGCTGCAGGACCAGCCCACCAGGGGCAGCACTATCTTCTTCCTCCTGCCAGGACGAGAAGCAGCTGTGTGCCTCATACACAGCCTAGCTGCACCAGCTCCGGCTTGCCACCCCACGGCGTCTCGATGTTTCCAACCGCGCCACAGAGATGTCCTCGTTTCCCTATGCATCTCTCCTCTCTCACATCCCCCTCTGTCCCTCTTTCTCGCAAGAACAGAGCGCTGCCGCTGCCGCCGTTCGCTGCCACCACGTCCACCGCCTCCCCCTCGACCCCTTGCCATGCCCACGAGCTCCGTCTCGACGTCCCCGACCCCCTCGACGAGCCACGAGGCCCCGAACGCGCTGCAACACCGCCACTGCCGCCACCCTCTTCGTTCGGCCACCAAGATCGCCGTCGACCTCCCGTTATCACCAGCCCCTCCCCAAGCTTTCCGAGGCCACCGCTACACCCGCCGTGAGCTCCTCTTCCTTCTCCCCCTAGCCACATTGCTCTAGCTGCCCCCTAATACTGTTGGTCATCATGGCCGAGAGCTCGGCTCCGCCGGCCATGTCGCCGCCGTGGCAGCAGCAAGCAAAGCTTGCGTCTGAGCGTGCCACCGTGCTCTGCACCCTCCCAGGAGCCGAAAACCATCACCTGTTCGTCCTAGGGTGCACCACATCACCGTTCTCAAGCACGCCCTAACCACAGCCGCCGCAAACTCGTCGTCAGCGTCGATTCCAGCGACCCCCGCGTCCAGCTTCACCATCGCTCGATATGGGTGAGCAAGGGCTATGCCCTGGTGCCCTCAGCGCGCCAAACCACCGCCCGTAGTGTGTTCCCGAGCGTTGCCGCCGTGTCTGTGTGCTCGCCGGCATTTAACTCCAGCGGGATGATGTGGCATGTCATTAGTCGCTAATGACCCTGCTAATTAACCACCTCTCTCACTGATTTACGGGCCCCATGCCTAAATTAACCCTGGGATTTATTCCCTGTTTAAATTAAGCTAATGCCCGTGACCCCACAGGTCAGTTTGACCTCGCCACCTCAGCGTTGATCGGGCCCCACTGGTCAGCCTCAGCTGTTGACGCTGTTACACCGACACGCGGGCCCCACTGGTCTGGTTTGAACTGACCGCACCTTGTTGACTCGCTTACGTCATGCTGGCGTAGTGCTGACGTAGTAATGCATTTTCTGGAATTAGTTTAATTCTAAATATTTAGAAAATCCAGAAAATTGCCTAAACATCTAAAAATCATAGGAAATCAACCGTAACTCCAAATGCAAAGATTTATATATGAAAAATGATCAGAAAAATCCAATCTATCTATTTATGCTACTCCGGATGGTGGGCTTGGGAACCATGTGAAGGAAATATGCCCTAGAGGCAATAATAAAGTTATTATTTATTTCCTTATAATCATGATAAATGTTTATTATTCATGCTAGAATTGTATTAATCGGAAACATAATACATGTGTGAATACATAGACAAACAAAGTGTCACTAGTATGCCTCTACTTGACTAGCTCGTTAATCAAAGATGGTTATGTTTCCTAACCATGAACAATGAGTTGTTATTTGATTAAAGAGGTCACATCATTAGTTGAATGATCTGATTGACATGACCCATTCCATTAGCTTAGCACACGATCGTTTAGTATGTTGCTATTGCTTTCTTCATGACTTATACATGTTCCTATGACTATGAGATTATGCAACTCCCGTTTGCCGGAGGAACACTTTGGGTGCTACCAAACGTCACAACGTAACTGGGTGATTATAAAGGAGCATTACAGGTGTCTCCAAAGGTAGATGTTGGGTTGGCGTATTTCGAGATTAGGATTTGTCACTCCGATTGTCGGAGAGGTATCTCTGGGCCCTCTCGGTAATACACATCACATAAGCCTTGCAAGCATTACAACTAATATGTTAGTTGTGAGATGATGTATTACGGAACGAGTAAAGAGACTTGCCGGTAACGAGATTGAACTAGGTATTGGATACCGACGATCGAATCTCGGGCAAGTAACATACCGATGACAAAGGGAACAACGTATGTTGTTATGCGGTCTGACCGATAAAGATCTTCGTAGAATATGTAGGAGCCAATATGGGCATCCAGGTCCCGCTATTGGTTATTGACCGGAGACGTGTCTCGGTCATGTCTACATTGTTCTCGAACCCGTAGGGTCCGCACGCTTAAGGTTTCGATGACAGTTATATTATGAGTTTATGAGTTTTGATGTACCGAAGGTTGTTCGGAGTCCCGGATGTGATCACGGACATGACGAGGAGTCTCGAAATGGTCGAGACGTAAAGATTGATATATTGGAAGCCTATGTTTGGACATCGGAAGTGTTCCGGGTGAAATCGGGATTTTACCGGATTACCGGGAGGTTACCGGAACCCCCCGGGAGCCATATGGGCCTTCATGGGCCTTAGTGGAAAGGTGAAGGGGCTGCCCACAAGGGCTGCGCGCCTCCCCCCTTCCCCTAGTCCTATTAGGACTAGGAGAGGTGGCCGGCCACCCTTCTTCCCCTTTCCCCCTTGGGAATCCTAGTTGGAATAGGATTGGGGGGGGGAGTCCTACTCCCGGAAGGAGTAGGACTCCTCCTGCGCCTCTCTCCCTGGCCGGCGCCCCCCTCCCCCCTTGGCTCCTTTATATACTGAGGTAGAGGCACCCTAGAACACACAAGTTGATCCACGTGATCTGTTCCTTAGCCGTGTGCGGTGCCCCCTGCCACCATATTCCTCGATAATACTGTAGCGGAGTTTAGGCGAAGCCCTGCTGCTGTAGTTCATCAAGATCGTCACCACGCCGTCGTGCTGACGGAACTCTTCCCCGACACTTTGCTGGATCGGAGTCCGGGGATCGTCATCGAGCTGAACGTGTGCTCGAACTCGGAGGTGCCGTAGTTTCGGTGCTTGATCGGTTGGATCGTGAAGACGTACGACTACTTCCTCTACGTCGTGTCATCGCTTCCGCAGTCGGTCTGCGTTGGGTACGTAGACAATACTCTCCCCCTCGTTGCTATGCATCACATGATCTTGCGTGTGCGTAGGAAATTTTTTGAAATTACTACGTTCCCCAACAGTGGCATCCGAGCCTAGGTTATTTATGTTGATGTTATATGCACGAGTAGAACACAAGTGAGTTGTGGACGATACAAGTCATACTGCCTACCAGCATGTCATACTTTGGTTCGGCGGTATTGTTGGACGAGACGACCCGGACCAACCTTACGCGTACGCTTACGCGAGACCGGTTCCCTCGACGTGCTTTGCACATAGATGGCTTGCGGGCGACTGTCTCTCCAACTTTAGTTGAACCGAGTGTGGCTACGCCCGGTCCTTGCGAAGGTTAAAACGGAGTCTATTTGACAAACTATCGTTGTGGTTTTGATGCGTAGGTGAGATTGGTTCTTACTTAAGCCCGTAGCAGCCACGTAAAACATGCAACAACAAAGTAGAGGACGTCTAACTTGTTTTTGCAGGGCATGTTGTGATGTGATATGGTCAAGGCATGATGCTGAATTTTATTGTATGAGATGATCATGTTTTGTAACCAAGTTATCGGCAACTGGCAGGAGCCATATGGTTGTCGCTTTATTGTATGCAATGCAATCGCGATGTAATGCTTTACTTTATTACTAAACGGTAGTGATAGTCGTGGAAGCATAAGATTGGCGAGACGACAACGATGCTACGATGGAGATCAAGGTGTCGCGCCGGTGACGATGGTGATCATGACGGTGCTTCGGAGATGGAGATCACAAGCACAAGATGATGATGGCCATATCATATCACTTATATTGATTGCATGTGATGTTTATCTTTTTATGCATCTTATCTTGCTTTGATTGACGGTAGCATTATAAGATGATCTCTCACTAAATTATCAAGAAGTGTTCTCCCTGAGTATGCACCGTTGCGAAAGTTCTTCGTGCTGAGACACCACGTGATGATCGGGTGTGATAGGCTCTACGTTCAAATACAACGGGTGCAAAACAGTTGCACACGCGGAATACTCAGGTTATACTTGACGAGCCAAGCATATACAGATATGGCCTCGGAACACGGAGACCGAAAGGTCGAGCGTGAATCATATAGTAGATATGATCAACATAATGATGTTCACCGATGAAACTACTCCATCTCACGTGATGATCGGACATGGTTTAGTTGATTTGGATCACGTGATCACTTAGAGGATTAGAGGGATGTCTATCTAAGTGGGAGTTCTTAAGTAATATGATTAATTGAACTAAATTTATCATGAACTTAGTACCTGATAGTATCTTGCTTATTTATGTTGATTGTAGATAGATGGCTCGTGCTGTTGTTCCGTTGAATTTTAATGCGTTCCTTGAGAAAGCAAAGTTGAAAGATGATGGTAGCAATTACACGGACTGGGTCCGTAACTTGAGGATTATCCTCATTGCTGCACAGAAGAATTACGTCCTGGAAGCACCGCTGGGTGCCAGGCCTGCTGCTGGAGCAACACCAGATGTTATGAACGTCTGGCAGAGCAAAGCTGATGACTACTCGATAGTTCAGTGTGCCATGCTTTACGGCTTAGAATCGGGACTTCAACGACGTTTTGAACGTCATGGAGCATATGAGATGTTTCAGGAGTTGAAGTTAATATTTCAAGCAAATGCCCGAATTGAGAGATATGAAGTCTCCAATAAGTTCTATAGCTGCAAGATGGAGGAGAACAGTTCTGTCAGTGAGCATATACTCAAAATGTCTGGGTATAATAATCACTTGATTCAATTGGGAGTTAATCTTCCAGATGATTGCGTCATTGACAGAATTCTCCAATCACTGCCACCAAGCTACAAGAGCTTCGTGATGAACTATAATATGCAAGGGATGAACAAGACTATTCCCGAGCTCTTCGCAATGCTGAAAGCTGCGGAGGTAGAAATCAAAAAGGAGCATCAAGTGTTGATGGTAAACAAAACCACTAGTTTCAAGAAAAAGGGCAAAGGGAAGAAGAAGGGGAACTTCAAGAAGAACGGCAAACAAGTTGCTGCTCAAGAGAAGAAACCCAAGTCTGGACCTAAGCCTGAAACTGAGTGCTTCTACTGTAAGCAGACTGGTCACTGGAAGCGGAACTGCCCAAAGTATTTGGCGGATAAGAAGGATGGCAAGGTGAACAAAGGTATATGTGATATACATGTTATTGATGTGTACCTTACTAATGCTCGCAGTAGCACCTGGGTATTTGATACTGGTTCTGTTGCTAATATTTGCAACTCGAAACAGGGGCTACGGATTAAGCGAAGATTGGCTAAGGACGAGGTGACGATGCGCGTGGGAAACGGTTCCAAAGTCGATGTGATCGCGGTCGGCACGCTACCTCTACATCTACCTTCGGGATTAATATTAGACCTAAATAATTGTTATTTGGTGCCAGCGTTGAGCATGAACATTATATCTGGATCTTGTTTAATGCGAGACGGTTATTCATTTAAATCAGAGAATAATGGTTGTTCTATTTATATGAGTAATATCTTTTATGGTCATGCACCCTTGAAGAGTGGTCTATTTTTATTGAATCTCGATAGTAGTAATACACATATTCATAATGTTGAAGCCAAAAGATGCAGAGTTGATAATGAAAGTGCAACTTATTTGTGGCACTGTCGTTTAGGTCATATCGGTGTAAAGCGCATGAAGAAACTCCATACTGATGGACTTTTGGAACCACTTGATTATGAATCACTTGGTACTTGCGAACCGTGCCTCATGGGCAAGATGACTAAAACACCGTTCTCCGGTACTATGGAGAGAGCAACAGATTTGTTGGAAATCATACATACCGATGTATGTGGTCCGATGAATATTGAGGCTCGTGGCGGATATCGTTATTTTCTCACCTTCACAGATGATTTGAGCAGATATGGATATATCTACTTAATGAAACATAAGTCTGAAACATTTGAAAAGTTCAAAGAATTTCAGAGTGAAGTTGAAAATCATCGTAACAAGAAAATAAAGTTTCTACGATCTGATCGTGGAGGAGAATATTTGAGTTACGAGTTTGGTGTACATTTGAAAAACTGTGGAATAGTTTCGCAACTCACGCCACCCGGAACACCACAGCGTAATGGTGTGTCTGAACGTCGTAATCGTACTTTACTAGATATGGTGCGATCTATGATGTCTCTTACTGATTTACCGCTATCATTTTGGGGATACGCTCTAGAGACGGCCGCATTCACGTTAAATAGGGCACCATCAAAATCCGTTGAGACGACGCCTTATGAACTGTGGTTTGGCAAGAAACCAAAGTTGTCGTTTCTGAAAGTTTGGGGCTGCGATGCTTATGTGAAAAAGCTTCAACCTGATAAGCTCGAACCCAAATCGGAGAAATGTGTCTTCATAGGATATCCAAAGGAAACTATTGGATACACCTTCTATCACAGATCCGAAGGCAAGACTTTTGTTGCTAAATTCGGAAACTTTCTTGAGAAGGAGTTTCTCTCGAAAGAAGTGAGTGGGAGGAAAGTAGAACTTGACGAGGTAACTGTACCTGCTCCCTTATTGGAAAGTAGTACATCACAGAAAACTGTTTCTGCGACACTTACACCAATAAGTGAGGAAGTTAATGATAATGATCATGAAACTTCAGAACAAGATACTACTGAACCTCGTAGATCAACCAGAGTAAGATCCGCACCAGAGTGGTACGGTAATCCTGTTCTGGAAGTCATGCTACTAGATCATGATGAACCTACGAACTATGAAGAAGCGATGGTGAGCCCAGATTCCGCAAAGTGGCTTGAAGCCATGAAATCTGAGATGGGATCCATGTATGAGAACAAAGTATGGACTTTGGTTGACTTGCCCGATGATCGGCAAGCAATTGAGAATAAATGGATCTTCAAGAAGAAGACTGACGCTGATGGTAATGTTACTGTCTACAAAGCTCGACTTGTCGCGAAAGGTTTTCGACAAGTTCAAGGGGTTGACTACGATGAGACTTTCTCACCCGTAGCGATGCTTAAGTCTGTCCGAATCATGTTAGCGATTGCCGCATTTTATGATTATGAAATTTGGCAGATGGATGTCAAAACTGCATTCCTGAATGGATTTCTGGAAGAAGAGTTGTACATGATGCAACCGGAAGGTTTTGTCGATCCAAAGGGAGCTAACAAAGTGTGCAAGCTCCAGCGATCCATTTATGGACTGGTGCAAGCCTCTCGGAGTTGGAATAAACGTTTTGATAGTGTGATCAAAGCATTTGGTTTTATACAGACTTTCGGAGAAGCCTGTATTTACAAGAAAGTGAGTGGGAGCTCTGTAGCATTTCTGATATTATATGTGGATGACATATTACTGATTGGAAATGATATAGAATTTCTGGATAGCATAAAGGGATACTTGAATAAAAGTTTTTCAATGAAAGACCTCGGTGAAGCTGCTTACATATTAGGCATTAAGATCTATAGAGATAGATCAAGACGCTTAATTGGACTTTCACAAAGCACATACCTTGACAAAATTTTGAAGAAGTTCAAAATGGATCAAGCAAAGAAAGGATTCTTGCCTGTGTTACAAGGTGTGAAGTTGAGTAAGACTCAATGCCCGACCACTGCAGAAGATAGAGAGAATATGAAAGATGTTCCCTATGCATCAGCCATAGGCTCTATCATGTATGCAATGCTGTGTACCAGACCTGATGTGTGCCTTGCTATAAGTTTAGCAGGGAGGTACCAAAGTAATCCAGGAGTGGATCACTGGACAGCGGTCAAGAACATCCTGAAATACCTGAAAAGGACTAAGGATATGTTTCTCGTATATGGAGGTGACAAAGAGCTCACTGTAAAAGGTTACGTTGATGCAAGCTTTGACACTGATCCGGACGATTCTAAATCGCAAACCGGATACGTGTTTACATTAAACGGTGGAGCTGTCAGTTGGTGCAGTTCTAAACAAAGCGTCGTAGCGGGATCTACATGTGAAGCGGAGTACATAGCTGCTTCGGAAGCAGCAAATGAAGGAGTCTGGATGAAGGAGTTCATATCCGATCTAGGTGTCATACCTAGTGCATCGGGTCCAATGAAAATCTTTTGTGACAACACTGGTGCAATTGCCTTGGCAAAGGAATCCAGATTTCACAAAAGGACCAAACACATCAAGAGACGCTTCAATTCCATCCGGGATCTAGTCCAGGTGGGAGACATAGAGATTTGCAAGATACATACGGATCTGAATGTTGCAGACCCGTTGACTAAGCCTCTTCCACGAGCAAAACATGATCAGCACCAAAGCTCCATGGGTGTTAGAATCATTACAGTGTAATCTAGATTATTGACTCTAGTGCAAGTGGGAGACTGAAGGAAATATGCCCTAGAGGCAATAATAAAGTTATTATTTATTTCCTTATAATCATGATAAATGTTTATTATTCATGCTAGAATTGTATTAATCGGAAACATAATACATGTGTGAATACATAGACAAACAAAGTGTCACTAGTATGCCTCTACTTGACTAGCTCGTTAATCAAAGATGGTTATGTTTCCTAACCATGAACAATGAGTTGTTATTTGATTAAAGAGGTCACATCATTAGTTGAATGATCTGATTGACATGACCCATTCCATTAGCTTAGCACACGATCGTTTAGTATGTTGCTATTGCTTTCTTCATGACTTATACATGTTCCTATGACTATGAGATTATGCAACTCCCGTTTGCCGGAGGAACACTTTGGGTGCTACCAAACGTCACAACGTAACTGGGTGATTATAAAGGAGCATTACAGGTGTCTCCAAAGGTAGATGTTGGGTTGGCGTATTTCGAGATTAGGATTTGTCACTCCGATTGTCGGAGAGGTATCTCTGGGCCCTCTCGGTAATACACATCACATAAGCCTTGCAAGCATTACAACTAATATGTTAGTTGTGAGATGATGTATTATGGAACGAGTAAAGAGACTTTCCGGTAACGAGATTGAACTAGGTATTGGATACCGACGATCGAATCTCGGGCAAGTAACATACCGATGACAAAGGGAACAACGTATGTTGTTATGCGGTCTGACCGATAAAGATCTTCGTAGAATATGTAGGAGCCAATATGGGCATCCAGGTCCCGCTATTGGTTATTGACCGGAGACGTGTCTCGGTCATGTCTACATTGTTCTCGAACCCGTAGGGTCCGCACGCTTAAGGTTTCGATGACAGTTATATTATGAGTTTATGAGTTTTGATGTACCAAAGGTTGTTCGGAGTCCCGGATGTGATCACGGACATGACGAGGAGTCTCCAAATGGTCGAGACGTAAAGATTGATATATTGGAAGCCTATGTTTGGACATCGGAAGTGTTCCGGGTGAAATCGGGATTTTACCGGATTACCGGGAGGTTACCGGAACCCCCCGGGAGCCATATGGGCCTTCATGGGCCTTAGTGGAAAGGTGAAGGGGCTGCCCACAAGGGCTGCGTGCCTCCCCCTTCCCCTAGTCCTATTAGGACTAGGAGAGGTGCCTGCCACCCTTCTTCCCCTTTCCCCCTTGGGAATCCTAGTTGGAATAGGATTGGGGGGGGGGGGAGTCCTACTCCCAGGAGGAGTAGGACTCCTCCTGCGCCTCTCTCCCTGGCCGGCGCCCCCCTCTCCCCTTGGCTCCTTTATATACTGAGGTAGAGGCACCCTAGAACATACAAGTTGATCCACGTGATCTGTTCCTTAGCCGTGTGCGGTGCCCCCTGCCACCATATTCCTCGATAATACTGTAGCGGAGTTTAGGCGAAACCCTGCTACTATAGTTCATCAAGATCGTCACCACGCCGTCGTGCTGACGGAACTCTTCCCCGACACTTTGCTGGATCGGAGTTCGGGGATCGTCATCGAGCTGAACGTGTGCTCGAACTCGGAGGTGCCGTAGTTTCGGTGCTTGATCGGTTGGATCGTGAAGACGTACGACTACTTCCTCTACGTCGTGTCATCGCTTCCGCAGTCAGTCTGCGTTGGGTACGTAGACAATACTCTGCCCCTCGTTGCTATGCATCACATGATCTTGCGTGTGCGTAGGATTTTTTTTGAAATTACTACGTTCCCCAACACCGTGCTCACATTGTTTGGGGCCGTGAGCGACAACCCGGCCGGATCTCCTTGGGGATGGAACTCGAATAGGCGAGAAACCTGGACTAGAGTCTTGTGTGGTTAGTTAGGTCGTGGCCTACACCCTCGCGAGGCTTCCGCTCGAAGGTTGCCGAGATACACGACATGTATATGGTGGTAAGTGGAGAGAGCGTGTGTGAAGAAGTACACCCCTGCAGGTTTAACATCATCTATTCGAATAGCCGTGTCCGCGGTAAAGGACTTCTGGGTTGCCTGTACAGTTCATAGACAAGTGAAAGTGGATACTCTAAAATGCGCAAGATAAGCATGGATGGCGTTCTCGTAGGGAGACGGGAGCGGATCCATAGTGGTGTATTGATATGGTGAATATGTGGACTCGTGTGCGCCACCTCAAAAGAGTTACCTACAGTCGTAGTTCAGGATAGCCACTGAGTCAAAGCTGGCTTGCTGCAGTTAAACTCCACCACCCCCTTTGTTGATACCGATGCATATGTAGATAGTTCTGATGTAAGTCTTGCTGGGTACATTTGTACTCACGTTTTCCTATTTTATGTTTTGCAGAGACATGTCAATCTCGCTAGTAGTTCCGCGTGGACTTAGACGTTTAGCTTGTTACCTCAGCTACGATCTTGTGCCCTCGGCAGGATCTGGTAGATAGTCAAGCTTCTCAGCCTTTTTCATTTGTAGATGTCTATACTCAGACATGTTAAGCTGCCGCATGTGCTTTGACTTGTATGCTCTGAATGTTGGGTCATCAGACCCATGTTTGCAATATCTGGCTCTTCGGAGCCTAATGAATAAATACTTGAGTTGTAGAGTCATGTTGTGATGTCATGTTGTATTTGCACATATCGAGCATATTGTGTGTATATTATTCAAATGCTTGGTATGTGTGGGATCTGACTATCTAGTTGTTTATCCTTGGTAGCCTCTCTTACCGGGAAATGTCTCCTAGTGCTTCCATTGAGCCTTGGTAGCTTGCTACTGCTCCGGAACACATTCATTGCTGGGTCATGTATGCCTGTCCCTGTAAGTTAGTGCCACTCTGGGTTCACGACTAGCCATGTCAGCCCGGGCTCCTTGTCACATGGATGCTAGAGACACTATCATACATGTGTGCCAAAAGGCGCAAACGGTCCCGGGCCTGGTAAGACGACACCCGTGGGGATACCGTGCGTGAGGCCACAAAGTGATATGGGGTGTTACATGCTAGATCGGTTTGGCATTGAGTCGGGGTCCTGACAAGATCTCCTGATTGGCTCTCTCAGCCTAACCATTGGATTGGGGGCGAGCCACTGATGAAACATGGCGCCTTTAGACAGTGCCATTGTTAGTTATAATGCTGTGCGGAAAGCCAAAGCGAAATATCACCTTCTTCATGAACTGAACCGCCGTTGCTGCATCACACTTACTAACTGCCTCTGCCTCAACCCACTTTGTAAATTTATCAACCGCCACCAAAAGGTGGGTCTTTTTTATCTTTGGACCTTTTGAAAGGCCCAACCATGTCAAGCCCCCAGACTGCAAACGTCTAAGTAATCGGAATCATCCTCAACTCTTGAGCCGGCACGTGAGCCCGTCTTGAGAACTTCTAACAGTCGTCACATTTACTAACCAGGTCCTCTGCATCAGCATGAGCCGTCAGCCAATAAAATCCATGACGGAAAGCCTTGGCCACAAGGGATTTTGACCCGGCATGATGGCCACAATCCCCTTCATGAATCTCACGTAGAATTTCTTGGCCTTCTTCAAGGGAGACACAACGCTGAAACGCCCTGGTAACACTGCGATGATGCAACTCGCAATTGGCAATTGTCATTGACTTAGACCGCCGGGTTATCTGCCTGGCCAAGGTTTCATCCTCAGGCAACTCGCCCCGGGTCATGTAAGCCAAGTATGACACTTTCCAATATGGGATGACGTGAAGAGCCGCCACCAATTGTGCTTCTGGGTCAGGAACAGCCAAGCCTTCCTCTGTAGGTAACTTGACAGAAGGGTTATGCAGAATATCCAAGAAAGTACTAGGCGGCACCGGCTTATGCTGAGAGCCCAGCCGGCTTAAGGCATCAGCCGCCTCGTTCTTTCTGCGGTCAATGTGCTCCACTTTGTAACCCTTGAAATGTCCAGCAATGGCATCAACCTCATGACGATAAGCCGCCAAGAGAGGATCCTTGGAATCCCACTTGCCTGATACTTGTTGAGCCACCAAATCCGAGTCGCCAAAGCACCTTACCCGACTTAAACTCATCTCCTTAGCCACCCGAAGACCATGGAGCAAGGCCTCATACTCAGCTTCATTGTTAGTACAGGGAAACATCAAAGGTAGCACATAACAAAATTTGTCACCTCGAGGGGAGGCTAACACAACTCCAGCCCCCGAGCCCTCCAATTGCCTGGACCCATCAAAGAGAATAGTCCAATATGTGTTATCCGGCTTTTCTTCAGGCACCCGTAGCTCTGTCCAATCGGTGATGAAATCCACCAGTGCGTGGCACATACTTTAAACCATGAGGCCCAAGTTCAATGGACCACTTGGTGACTCGTCCTGTGGCTTCTCTGTTTTGAATGATATCTCCTAAAGGAGCAGAACTAACCACAGTTATAGGGTGGCTCATGAAATATTGCTTAAGCTTCCGGCTTGCCATGAACACCCCATAAACGAGCTTCTGCCAGTGTGGATACCGTTGTTTCGACTCAATAAGTACCTCACTAATGTAATAAACCGGCCGCTGAACCATATGTTCCTTGCCAGCCTCCTTGCGCTCCACCATGATGGCCACGCTGACAGCACGTGTGTTAGCAGCCACATATAATAATAAGGGCTCCTTATCAATGGGAGCAGCAAGAACCGGCGGCTCAGCTAGCTGTCTCTTCAAAACTTCAAAGGCAGCGTTGGCAGCGTCACTCCAGACGAAGTCATCTGTCTTCTTCATCATTTGATATAGTGGTATGGCCTTCTTCCCTAACCGTCTTATGAACCGGCTTAAAAAAGCGATACGACCTACCAAACGTTGAACATCATTGATGCATACCGGCTTAGCCAGAGAGGTGATTGCCTTGATCTTCTCTAGGTTAGCCTCGATGCCCTTGTTAGAAACCAGAAAACCCAGAAGCTTGCCTACAGGCACGCCAAAAACAAACTTGGCCAGGTTAAGCATCATTTTGTAGACCCAAATATTGTCAAAGCTCTCCTTCAGATCATCTATCAAGGTCTCCTTTTCTCTGGATTTTACCATGATGTCGTCCACATAAGCATGAACATTGAGCCCAATCTAGTTATGAAGACAATTCTGCACACACCGCTGGTAAGTCGCTTGGGCATTCTTGAGCCCAAAAGGCATAGATACATAGGAGAAGGCTCCAAACGGAGTAATGAATGGTATCTTCTCCTGGTCCTTAACCGCCATCTTGATCTGATGATAACCAGAGTAAGCATCCAAAAATCTCAAACGCTCACAACCCGCCATAGCATCAATGATTTGATCAATACGAGGGAGAGCGAAGGGGTCAGCCGGACAAGCCTTGTTTAGGTCCGTGTAATCCACACACATACGCCAAGTGCCATTTTTCTTAAGCACAAGCACCAGATTAGCCAACCACTATGGGTGAAAAACTTCAATAATGAACCCAACCGCCAAGAGCCGGGCTACTTCCTCACCAATGGCCTTACGCCTTTCCTCATTGAATCACCGAAGAAACTGCTTGGCCGGCTTAAACTTTGGATCAATATTAAGAGTGTGCTCAGCGAGTTCTCTTGGTACACCCGGCATGTCAGAAGGCTTCCATGCAAAGATGGCTCGGTTCTCACGGATGAACTCGATGAGCACGCTTTCCTATTTGGGACCTAGATTGGCACGATACTGAACTGCTTGGATGAGTCGCCTGGAACAAAGTCAACAAGTTTAGTATCATCAGCCGACTTAAACTTCATTACCGGCTCATGCTCTGTGGTTGGCTTCTTCAAAGACGTCATATCCGCTGGGTCAACATTGTCCTTGTAGAACTTTAACTCTTCTGCTGCATAGACCGACTCAGCATAAGCCGCGTCACCTTCCTCACACTCCAAGGCTATCTTCCGGCTCCCATGCACTCTGATGGTACCCTTATGACCTGGCATCTTGAGCTACAAATACACATAACACGGCCGTGCCATGAACTTGGCATAAGCCGGCCGCCCAAACAGAGCATGATACGGGCTTCTGATCTTGACCACCTCAAAAGTCAATTTCTCAACCCTGGAGTCATATTCATCTCCAAAGGTAACATCCAGCTCGATCTTGCTAACTGGATACACCGACTTACCAGACACCACGCCATGGAAAATAGTGTTGGACTGCTTAAGGTTTTTATCAGTTAACCCCATGCGACGGAAGGTCTCATAATAGAGGATGTTGATGCTGCTGCCTCCATCCATGAGCACTTTAGTCAATTTATATCCACCAACCTGAGGGGCCACCACCAAAGCTAGGTGACCCGGATTGTCAACCCAGGGAGGATGATCTTCCCTACTCCATAGAATAGGCTGTTCAAACCACCTCAAATAACGAGGAACTGCCGGCTCAACAGTGTTCACAGCCCTCTTATGAAGCTTCTAGTCTCGTTTGCACAAACTGGTGGTGAACACATGATATTGTCCGCTGTTCAGCTGCTTTGGATGGCTCTAGTATCCACCCTGTTGCTGCTACTGCTGGTGACCCCCCTGGCCAGATTGCTGGTTATAACCACCTTGATTACCTTGAGAATTTTGAAAATTGGAGTTTGAACCGCTGCCCGGGCCATGAAAACCGCCGCCACCTAAGCCGCCGCCCTGCCCATTATTACAGTCGAACATGTTGGAATTCTTGAAAGCCTTCATGATCGTACAGTCCTTCCATAGATGAGTGGCTGGCTTCTGCTGAGTGCCATGACTTGGACAAGGCTCATTCAGTAACTGCTTAAGCGTGGGGCCTAACCCGCCGGACTGGGGAGGTGGTCTCCCCTTACGTCATTGATTGTTGCCCTGTGCATTAGTATTAGCCACAAACTCCAAGCTTTCATCAGCCTTACGTTTATCACCTCCTTGATTTGATGGGTTATGCTGAGGGCCCTTGCTGTTGCCGTTCTTCTTTCCCTTCCATGTCTTTTCATCATCAGACTCAGGATCCTTGGTACTGTCAGAGTCGGCGTACTTGACCAGAGCCGCCATCAGTGTACCCATATCATTGCAATCCCGCTTGAGTCGTCCAAGTTTCATCTTCAGAGGCAAAAAACGGCAATTTTTCTCCATCATTAAGACTAGAGAGCCGGCATCCATCTTATCAGACGAATGTATTATGGCTTTGACCCGGCGCACCCAATTGGTTGTGGACTCGCCCTCCTCCTACATGCAACTAGTCAAATCCACAATTGACATGGGCTGCTTGCATGTATCCTTGAAGTTCTGAATGAACCAGGCTTTCGACTCCGCCCATGAACCTATTGAATTAGGTGGCAGTCCTTTCAACCAAGTGCGGGTGGTCCCATCCAACATCATGGTGAAGTACATGGCCATCGCAGCATCACTAACCTCCAGTAATTCCATAGCCATCTCATAGCTTTCGATCCATGCCCCGGGCTGTAAGTCGGCTGTATAATTAGGCACCTTCCTAGGTCCCTTCAAATCCTCGGGCAAATGCTCATTACGTAGAGCCGGCACCAGACAGGGGACCCCTCCGGTCCTGGTAGCCATGCCTGCCTCTAGAAGTTGTCGGATAAACCAGATAAGGCTGGTAAGCCATCACCTAAGCCGCCTGCTCAGCCGCCTGCTGAGCCACCCGCTCAGCCTCTTGACGTATTCTGTCCTGATCCACCAAGTTAAAGGCTCCATTGCGTGCCGGTTCATGCCCGCTTGGCTGGTTACGGCGCCGGGCGTTGCTTGAAACAGTCGCCGAGTCCATGTGCCTGCTATAAATCGGGCTCCGGCTTGGACAAGGGGTTGAATGTATCCTATCCCGGCTATATAAATATGCCTCCTGTTGTGCTAAAGCCGTCTGAAGAAGTTCTCTGACCCGGCGGGTTTCAACCGCCGTCAGAGAGTAGCCCTCCATCGGGGGAGCTGACAGTCATGCCGCCGCCGCGATCATGTTCTCCAATGGGTTAGAATAATGACCCGATGGTGTCGGTACATACTGAGGTGGAGCAGTATTCATACGGGGAGGCCCCATCACCTATGGTTGAACCGGCGTTCCCACCCCGGGTGCCGCAACCCGGTCTGTCTCCGGCGGGTTACTGGGCCCTGCACCGGGTGTATGGAAGAGGTTTCGAGGATCATAAACCGGAGGAAGCCAAGAATCAGTCTTTTGGTATCTTCTCCTCATGAACTCATTGGATGCGTTCTGATCCTGCGTGAGCCAGAAAGTCTGTGCCTGAATCCGCTGAGCCTGAGCGTCCAGAGCCGCCCGCTCTACGGTCCTTCTGACATCTTCTGCTGCCAGATCTTCCTTAGCCTGCACTATATCTAGTTTGAACTGCGCCACTTCCGCATCATGTTGAGCTTGATCCGCCGGGCTAACCATGGCAGTCAACAGAGCGGTTGTTTTATCCGTGAGATCCATCAGCACCTGAGCTGGTGAGCGCACAGGGCCTCCTGCCCCGGCTTCTGCTGACTCGAAGGTTATTGCTGCCGCAGTTGTGGAGTCTTGAATAGGTTGCATGCCAGCCATGAAGATTCCGACCCTGCTCGATGGCTCAAGGAGATCCGGAATACTGCTGCCATCGGAACAGCCCCCAAGCCCGTCGTCTTCCAATTGATACAACGAATCCGTCTCGCCTGTGGATGACTCACCATCAGAATAGATGGCTGTCTCATTGCCAGATGCAGATCCTTTAGAGAGTCCTCCATGGATGCATCCCATGAAGGCACACTTCACAGCAGGCAGAGCCCGGGCGGGTCTCGCACGCTGAGCCGTCTCGACGAGGTCAGTGCAGATGCCCGGCTTAGGGCCCGGCTTGCCGATCTTACCGGTGAAGACGTGGATTCCACCGAAGGGGACCCAGTACCCGTACTCAATTGAGCTGGCGTCGGGGCCCCAGCCTGCATCGTCGATGTAGAGCTTGCCGCGACGACTCTTGGTCATCCGGCCCACAGCATTTCCCTTGAGCCCTTCGAAGCTGCCCTTCAAGAACTCAAATCCACCATGCGCTGGACCCACGGTGGGCACCAAATGTCGTGGAATTGTCACATCAGATGTCCTAGTGGAAGGACTTAGTCGTGGAGCCATCGCAACTAGGAAGCTTAAAGGGGTTAATCGGGACAAAGGACATGGGATTTATACTGGTTCGGCCCCTTACGGTGAAGGTAAAAGCCTACGATCCAGTTTTGAGTGGGATTGCTTATGACTCGATAACTAGGGAGCGAATCACTTGACCTAGCTCTCGATCTGATGTTACTTGCCCTGAACCGGCGCTGGGTCGTCCCTTTATATACAAAGGTCGGTGCCCAGCGGCTCATAGAGTCCCGGCCGGCTCATAAACAGTGTCCGGCTCAGTCTCTTAACTATTCTTGCCTTACAATACAAGTCACGCTCATATGACGGTTTATCACTACGGGCCTTAAGTCACCTCTAGGCTTTGGGCCCTTAACTGAACCGCCATCTTCAACCTTGGTCTTGGGCTTCAACAATACTTGCAGGTATAACCCGACCCCTCCTGGGCGGGTCATACCAATAGTTATACCCCCAACACCCACCACCAACAAGCATCAATCCATGGCTTTCCCAAAACAACGGGTGCCTCCAACTAACAACAATCCTGGGGGAGTTTTGTTTGTAATTATTTTGATTTGATTTAAGCATGGGACTGGGCATCCCGGTGACCAGCCATTTTCTCGTGAATGAGGAGCGGAGTCCACTCCTCTTGAGAATAACCCGTCTAACATGGAAGATACAGACAATCGTAGTTGATACATGAGCTGTTCGAGCATACAAAACAGAATTTCATTTGAAGGTTTGGAGTTTGGCACATACAAATTTACTTGCAACGGCAGGCAGATACTGCATATTGGAAGGTATGGTGGACTCACATGGAATAACTTCGGGGTTTATGGAGTTTGGATGCACAAGCAGTATTCTCGCTTAGTATAGGTGAAGGCTAGAAAGAGATTGGGAATCGACCAACTAGAGAGGGACAACAGTCATGAACATGCATTAAAATTAATCAACACCGAGTGCAAGCATGAGTAGGATATAATCCACCATGAACATAAATATCGTGAAGGCTATGTTGATTTTGTTTCAACTACATGCATGAACATGTGTCAAGTCGAGTCACTCGAATCATTCAAAGGAGGATACCATCCTATCATACCACATCACAACCATTTTAATAGCATGTTGGCATGCAAGGTAAACCATTATAAGCTCTTAGCTAATTAAGCATGGCATAAGCAACTATAATATCTAATTGTCATTGCAAACATGTTTATTCATAATAGGCTGAATCAGGAACGATGAACTAATTATATTTACAAAAACAAGAGAGGTTGAGTTCATACCAGCTTCTCTCATCTCAATCATTTCATCATATATCGTCATTATTGCCTTTCACTTGCACGACCGAACGGCGTGTATAATAGTAATAGTGCATGTGCATAGGACTAAGCTGGAATCTGCAAGCATTCAACTCAAGGGAGAAGATCAAGTAATATGGGCTCTTGGTTACAATCATGCAAATGAGAGCCACTTCAACATTTTCATTATGGTCTTCTCCTCTCGACCCCCCAAAGAAAAGAAAAGAAATAAAACTATTTACACAGGAAAGCTCCCAATAAGCAAAAGAAGAATGATAAATCTTTTTTGGGTTTTCTTTTAATTACTACTACAAGCATGGAAAGTAAGCTAACTATTTTTTTTGGTTTTTCTTAAGGTTATTTAAACATACAAGAAGAAAGCAAGAAAAAGAAATTAAACTAGCATGGATAGTACAATGAAAAAGTATGAGCATTGACAGCTAGAATGCGTGTGTGAACATGAATGTAATGTCCGTGAGAAATACGTACTCCCCCAAGCTTACGCTTTTGGCCTAAGTTGGTCTATGCCCATGGATCACAGCTACTCTCTCCGGTGTACTGAGGAGTGTCATCATGGTACCACTGGCTGGTGATCTCCTCCGGATCCCACTGATAAAAGGACTGTCGATAAGGGTCAAGTGGTGGTTCCGGTTCAGGCTCTGGAGCTGATGTCTGGCCCCAGTATGCATAAACGGCCTCCGGCAAGACGAGGTAAGTGCCTGCAGTTAAGTCAAACAAAGCGGGTGCAGGCAAGATAATAGTCTCACTGTGTTTCTTATGAAATCTCAAACTATACTTAAGCATCTTCTCATCATTTTTAACAATAAACTCATGAGCTACCATGCTCTTATAATCTAGAAAAGTAGGGGGCGGCAGCTTTTCCTCTTTCTCATAATGCCTAATAGGTATCTTGAAGTGTTTAGCAAGGCGTGCAGCATAGATACCTCCAAAGATGGGACCCTTTGTACGGTTCAGACTTAATCATTTAGCAATAGTAGCGCCCATACTAACAGAGTTATCACGAAATAAAGCATGGAACAAAATAATAATATCTAGAACACTAAGGTTTCCACAGTTTCCGCGACCAAATTAAGTATCTACTAGCAAATATTGCAAAGTAACGTAGAACAGGAAAGTGTATGCTAGTAATTCTTGCATCGGACACCTTCCTCGTTTCCCCTACAGTAATCGTGTCAATAAATCCATCCACATCTTTACGATGTGGTTCCTCTAAGCTTCGCCCGAAGGGTATCTTGCAAACCGCACAAAATTCATATAGTGACATCTCCCTAGCCACATCATATAAATGAAACTCTACTGAAGGAGGTGATTTCTTAGGATGAAAGTAAAACTTTTGCACGAAAGTATTGGTGAGTAAGAGATACTGTTCGCGCTGGTCATGGAGGAAGTCGGTGAGGCCTGCATTATCATCCAACGAATAAAAATCATCATGAATCCTGGCTGCTCTCAAGAAATCATCACAAGGCCATTCACACGGCCGCACTTCCGCGACGCGAGGGAGATTATACTTGGGCTTTTTATTCTCCTTAGCTTGTTTCTCCTTTGAGCTTTGGCTAGAGGAGCCCCTCAAAAACCTCTTCATCATTTCCTGAAAATTTCTGAAATTTTTAGTGACTCAAAATAAAAGTGAACCAAACTCAACAAAATTGACAGCAACTACTCTCACAAGTGCCTAGAGACTATATCATGCATTAGAACTACTTGGGACCATATAAATTTGACATGCAAGCTCAAGAATAGGGTCACCTAGGTAGCAAAAATTTGCAATGAATAAAGCACTAGAACAAAAACTAATTGGACCATTGGAGGAGTCACATACCAAGGAACAATCCCCCAAAGCAGTTTTGTGAATGGAGCTTTGAGCAAGGAGATCGAAAATGGTAGCAAAATGAGCTAGAACTCGTGCTTGAGCTGGATAGTGATTTTTTGGGAGGAAGAAGAAGAGTGTGGGTGCAGGAATAAGTGGAGGGGGGCCACCATGGGCCGACGAGGCAGGGGGCGCGCCCAGGGGTGTAGGTGATACGTCTCCAACGTATCTATAATTTTTGATTGCTCCATGCTATTATATTACCCGTTTTGGATGTTTATGGGCTTTACTTTACACTTTTATATCATTTTTGGGACTAACCTACTAACCAATGCCCAGCCCAAATTGCTGTTTTTTTTGCCTATTTCAGTGTTTCGAAGAAAAGGAATATCAATAGAGTCCAAACGGAATGAAACCTTCGGGAGCGATCTTTTTGGAACAAACGCAATCCAGGGGACTTGGAGTGGACGTCAAGCAACAGCGGATGCGGCCACGAGGGTGCCCGGCGTGCCCCCTGGGGGTGGGCGCGCCCCCACCCTCGTGGGCCCCTCGAGCGTCCACCGACCTACTTCTTCTTCCTATATATACCCACGTACCCCGAAAACATCCAGGAGCACTATGAAAAAACTATTTCCACCGCCACAACCTTCTGTATCCGCGAGATCCCATCTTGGAGCCTTCGCCGGTGCTCCGTCGGAGGGGGAATCGGCCACGGAGGGCCTCTACATCATCTCCAAGGCCTCTCCGATGAGTTGTGAGTAGTTTACCATAGACCTTCGGGTCCATAGTTATTAGCTAGATGGCTTCTTCTCTCTCTTTGAATCTCAATACCAAGTTCTCCTTGATCTTCTTGGAGATCTATTCGATGTAACTCTTTTTGCGGTGTGTTTGTTGAGATCCGATGAATTGTGGGTTTATGATCAAGTTTATCTATGAGAAATATTTGAATCTCCTCTGAAATTCTTTTATGTGTGATTAAGTTATCTTTGCAAGTCTCTTCGAATTATCAGTTTGGTTTGGCCTACTAGATTGATCTTTCTTGCAATGGGAGAAGTGCTTAGCTTTGGGTTCAATCTTGCGATGTCCTTTCCCAGTGACAGTAGGGGCAGCAAGGCGCATATTGTATTGTTTCCATCGAGGATAAAAAGATGGGGTTTATATAATATTGCATGAGTTTATCCCTCTACATCATGTCATATTTTTTAATGCGTTACGCTGTTCTTTCTGAACTTAATACTCTAGATGCAGGCAGGAGTCGGTCAATGTGTGGAGTAATAGTAGTAGATGCAGGAAGGAGTCGGTCTACTTGTCACGGACGTGATGCCTATATACATGATCATGCCTAGATAATCTCATAACTATGCGCTTTTCTATCAATTGCTCGACAGTAATTTGTTCACCCACCGTAATACTTATGCTATCTTAAGAGAAGCCACCAGTGAAACCTATGGCCCTCGGGTCTATCTTTTATCATATAAGTTTACAATCTACTTTTATTTGCATCTTTACGTTTCCTATCTATATCATAAAAATACCAAAAATATTTATCTTATCATATTATCTCTATCAGATCTCACTTTCGCAAGTGGCCGTGAAGGTATTGGCAACCCCTTTATTGTGTTGGTTGCGAGGTTCTTGTTTGTTTGTGTAGGTGCGTGGGACTTTTGAGGAGCGTCCTACTGGATTGATACCTTGGTTCTCAAAAACCAAGGGAAATACTTATGCTACTTTGTTGCATCACCCTTTCCTCTTCAAGGAAAACCAACGCAAGCTCAAGACGTAGCAAGAAGGATTTCTGGCGCCGTTGCCGGGGAGGCCTTCGCTCAATTCAAGATATACCAAGTACCCATCACAAATTCATCTCCCTCGCATTACATTATTTTCCATTTGCCTCTTGTTTTCCTCTCCCCCACTTCACCCTTGCCATTTTATTCGCCCTCTCTTTCCCAATCTCCTTTCTCTTTTACTTGCTTTTTGCGCGTCTGTTAGATCATTTTTCTCGTCGTCGCTATGGCTAGTTCCTTATCCACTCCTATGTCTCCTGAGTTTGAAGTTCTTCACTTCAAGCAAGGAGAAAAACTTAAAATATGCTTGGTATAGGATGATGGAATCTTATTGTAATTGCACCCTAGAGGTGAATTTTAGAATTCTACTTCGCAATTTTTATGTTGGGCTAAATATGTCCCATAGACAACTCTTGGATTGCATTGCCAAAGGAGATTTTATTGAAATTGATCCCAGTATTGCGCATGAGATTATAGAGGGAATAGTGGGAACACTAGTTCAAAAAGGGGGTCACATCCTACCCAAGAAGAAACATAAGTGTTTGAAAAGATTTGCGAAGTAACAAAAATCTTACAAAAATCTCTTGAACGTCTTAAGAGTGTTAGCGGAAATCTTCACCGTATGAATATGTTGATTACTCTTTGCAATAAGCGGTTGGATTATTTAGATCAAAAAAATTCCCAAGTATGTAGGTAAACATAAAGAATCTCCCAGATTCGAGCATGACTCTGCTAAAAAACTGAAAATTAAAGATGGCACTACTTAGATCTAACCTCGCTTTTATACCTAGCTAGGGGCGTTAAATGATAGCGCTAATTGGGAGGCAACCCAATTTTATTTTTGTTTTTGCTTTTTGCTTCTGTTTAGTAATAAATATTTCATCTAGCTTCTGTTTAGATGTGTTTTCATGTTTTAATTAGAGTTTTTTCCAAGTAGAACCTGTAGGATAACCTATGGTGATAGTTAATTTGATTCTACTGAAAAACAGAAACTTTTGCGCGCATGAAAATAATTTTAGTAATTCACATAAACATGCTTTTTCGTTGATTCTTTTTTCTGTAGATAAATATACAAATTGCCAGGACTTCCTATTTTTTTAGGATTGTTAGAGTTCCATAAGTATTCGAAAGTTATAGATTGCTGCAGACTGTTCTGTTTTTGACAGATTCTGTTTTTCGTGTGTTGTTTTCTTATTTTGATGCATCTATGGCTAGTATTGGTAGGTATGAACCATAGAGAAGTTGGAATACAGTAAGTTTAACACCAATATAAATAAAAAATGAGTTCATTACAGTACCTTATGTGGTGGTTTTTCTTTCTTGCACTAACGGAGCTTATGAGATTTCCTGTTGAGTTTTGTGTTGTGAAGTTTTGAAGTTTTGGTTAAAGATTTGATGGACTATGGAATAAGGAGTGGCAAGAGCCTAAGATTGGGGATTCCCATGGCACCCCAAGATATTCAAGGATAACCAAAATCCTAATCTTGGGGATGCCCCGGAAGGCATCCCCTCTTTCGTCTTCCTCTATCGGTAACTTTACTTGGAGCTATATTTTTATTCGCCACATGATATGTGTTTTGCTTGGAGCGTCTTGTATGATATTAATCTTTGATTTTTAGATTACCACAATCATCCTTTTTGTACACACCTTTTGGGAGAAACTCACTTGATTCGAATTTATTAGAATACTCTACGTGCTTCACTTATATCTTTTGAGCTAGATAGTTTTGCTCCAGTACTTCACTTATATCTTTTAGAGCACGGCGGTGGTTTAATTTTGTAGAAATTGTTGATATCTCATGCTTCACTTATATCATTTTGAGAGTATTTTAGAACAGCATGGTATTTGCTATGGTTATAAAATTGGTCCTAGAATGATGGGCATCCAAGTTGGGTATAATAAAAACTATCATAGGAAGTGAATTGGATGCTATGATCAATTTGATGCTTGATAATTGTTTTGAGATATGGAGGTGGTAATATTAGAGTCATGCTAGTTGGGTAATTGTGAATTTAAAGAATGCTTGTGTTGAAGTTGGCAAGTCCCGTAGCATGCACGTATGGTAAGCGTTGTGTAACAAATTTGAAACATGAGGTGTTCTTAGATTGTCATCCTTATGAGTGGCGGTCATGGACGAGCGATGGTCTTTTCCTACCAATCTATCCCCATAGGAGCATGCGCGTAGTGCTTGGTTTTTGATGACTTGTAGATTTTTGCAATAAGTATATGCGTTCTTTATGACTAATGTTGAGTCCATGGATTATACGCACTCTCACTCTTCCATCATTGCTAGCCTCTTCGGTACCGTGCATTGCCCTTTCTCACCTTCAGAGTTGGTGCAAACATCGCCGGTGCATCCAAACCCCGTGATACGATACATTCTATCACACATAAACCTCCTTATATCTTCCTCAAAACAGCCACTATACCTACCTATTATGGCATTTCCATAGCCATTCCGAGATATATTGCCATGCAACTTTCCACCGTTCCGTTCATAATCATGACATGCATCATCATTCTCATATTGCCTTGCATGATCATGTAGTTGACATCGTATTTTTGGCAAAGCCACCATGCATAAATTTTCATACATGTCACTCTTGATTCATTGCCCATCCCGGTACACCGCCGGAGGCATTCATATAGAGTCATATCTTGTTCTAGTTTTTGTGTTGTAATTCATGAGGTGCAAATAAATAGAAGTGTGATGATCATCATTATTAGAGCATTGCCCCCCCCCCCCAAAGAAGAAAGGCCCAAAAAGAGAAAAAAAGAAAAGAAAAAATGGGGCAATGTTACTATCTTTTCCACACTTATGCTTCAAAGTAGCACCATGTTCTTCATGTAGAGAGTCTCATATGTTGTCACTTTCATATACTAGTGGGAATTTTTCATTATAGAACTTGGCTTGTATATTCCTACGATGAGCTTCCCCAAAATGCCCTAGGTCTTCGTGAGCAGGCAAGTTGGATGCACAGCCACTTAGTTTCTTTTGTTGAGCTTTAATACATTTATAGCTCTAGTGCATCCGTTGCATGGCAATCCCTACTCCTCATGTTGACATCAATTGATGGGCATCTCCATAGCCCGTTGATTAGCATCGTTAACATGAGACTTTCTCCTTTTTTGTCTTTTCCACACAACCTCCATCATCATATTCTATTCCACCCATAGTGCTATATCCATGGCTCACGCTCATGTATTGCATGAAAGTTGAAGAAGTTTGAGATTAATAAAGTATGAAACAATTGCTTGGCTTGTCATCGGGGGTGTGCAAGATGAGTGCATTCTTGTGTGACGAAAATGGAGCATGACCAAACTATATGATTTTGTAGGGATAAACTTTCTTTAGCCATGTTATTTTGAGAAGACATGATTACTTTGATTAGTATGCTTGAAGTATTACTATTTCTTATGTCAATATGAACTTTTATTTTGAATCATTTGGATCTGAACATACATGCCACAATAAAGAAAATTACATTGAGAATTATGCTAGGTAGCATTCCACATCAAAAATTCTATTTTTATCATTTACCTAGTCGAGGACGAGCAGGAATAAGCTTGGGGATGCTTGATACGTCTCCAACATATCTATAATTTTTTATTGTTCCATGCTATTATATTACCACTTTTGGATGTTTATGGGCTTTACTTTACACTTTTATATCATTTTTGGGACTAACCTACTAACCGGAGGCCCAGCCCAAATTGTTTTTTTTTGCCTATTTCAGTGTTTCGAAGAAAAAGAATATCAAACGGAGTCCAAATGGAATGAAACCTTCGGGAGCGATCTTTTTGGAACAAACGCAATCCAAGGGAGTTGGAGTGGACGTCAAGCAACAGAGGAGGCGGCCACGAGGGTGCCCGGCGCGCCCACTAGGGGTGGGTGCGCCCCCACCCTCGTGGGCCGCTCGAGCGTCCACCGACCTACTTCTTCCTCCTATATATACCCACGTACCCCAAAAAAATCTAGGAGCACCACGAAAAAACTATTCCCACCGCCGCAACCTTTTGTATCTGCGAGGTCCCATCTTGGAGCCTTCACCGGTGCTCCGTCGGAGGGGGAATCGACCACGGAGGGCCGCTACATCATCTCCAAGGCCTCTCTGATGAGTTGTGAGTAGTTTACCACAGACCTTCGGGTCCATAGTTATTAGCTAGATGGCTTCTTCTCTCTCTTTGAATCTCAATACCAAGTTCTCCTTGATCTTCTTGGAGATCTATTCGATGTAACTCTTTTTGCGGTGTATTTGTCGAGATTTGATGAATTGTGGGTTTATGATCAAGTTTATCTATGAGAAATATTTGAATCTCCTTTGAATTCTTTTATGTGTGATTAAGTTATCTTTGCAAGTCTCTTCGAATTTTCCGTTTGGTTTGGCCTACTAGATTGATCTTTCTTGCAATGGGAGAAGTGCTTAGCTTTGGGTTCAATCTTGTGGTGTCCTTTCCCAGTAACAGCAGGGGCAGCAAGGCACGTATTGTATTGTTGCCATAGAGGATAAAAAGATGGGGTTTATATCATATTGCTTGAGTTTATCCCTCTACATCATGTCATCTTTCTTAATGCGTTACTCTGTTCTTTATGAACTTAATACTCTAGATGCAGGCAGGAGTCGGTCGATGTGGGGAGTAATAGTAGTAGATGTAGGCAGGAGTCGGTTTACTTGTCACGGACGTGATGCCTATATACATGATCATGCCTAGATAATCTCATAACTATGCGCTTTTCTATTAATTGCTTGACAGTAATTTGTTCACCCACCGTAATAGTTATGCTATCTTGAGAGAAGCCACTAGTGAAACCTATGGCCCCCGGGTCTAACTTCTATCATATAAGTTTACAATCTACTTTTATTTGCATCTTTACTTTTCCTATCTATATCATAAAAATACCAAAAATACTTATCTTATCATAATATCTCTATCAGATCTCACTTTCGCAAGTGGCTGTGAAGGGATTAACAACCCCTTTATTGCGTTGGTTGTGAGGTTCTTGTTTGTTTGTGTAGGTGCATGGGACTTTTGAGGAGCCTCCTACTGGATTGATACCTTGGTTCTCAACAACTGAGGGAAATACTTACGCTACTTTGCTGCATCACCCTTTCCTCTTCAAGGAAAACCAACGCAAGCTCAAGACATAGTAGTAGGGCGCGCCCATGACCCTCGTGGCCAGGTGCGAGCTCCCCCTGCTATGTTCTCAGTGCCAGATATTTTCAAATATTCTAGAAAAAATCATATTAAATTTGCAGGGAATTTGGAGAACTTTATTTAATCTAAATAACAGAAAGTAAAAAGAGGATACAGAAGGTTGTGCCTTCTAACTTCATCCATCTCATGCTCATCAAAAGGAATCCACTAACAAGGTTGATCAAGTCTTGTTAACAAACTCATTCCGAATAACATGGAATCGGAGAAATTTCGAATAACACTAGGTTACCTCAACGGGGATATGCACATCCCCAATAATAAGAATATCATATTTCTTCTTGACAGCAGGAAGAGGAAATTCAACACCTCCAATAATAATAGTTGAAATTTTCCCAATAGAATTGATGCTATGAACTTGAGGTTGTTTCCTCAGAAAGTGTACCGTATGCTCATTACCGTTAACATGAAAAGTGACATTGCCTTTGTTGCAATCAATAACAGCCCCTGCAGTATTCAAAAAGGGTCTACCAAGGATAATCGACATACTATCGTCCTCGGGAATATCAAGAATAACAAAGTCCGTTAAGATAGTAACATTTGCAACCACAACAGGCACATCCTCACAAATACCGACAGGTATAGCAGTTGATTTATCGGCCATTTGCAAAGATATTTCAGTAGGTGTCAACTTACTCAATTCAAGTCTATGATATAAAGAGAGAGGCATAACACTAACACTGGCTCCAAGATCACATAAAGCAGTTTTAACATAGTTTCTTTTAATGGAGCATGGTATAGTTGGTACTCCTGGATCTCCAAGTTTCTTAGGTATTCCACCCTTAAAAGTATAATTAGCAAGCATGGTGGAAATTTCAGTTTCCGGTATCTTTCTTTTATTTGTAATAATATCTTTCATGTACTTAGCATAAGGATTTACTTTAAGCATATCAGTCAAACGCTTACGCCAAAAGATAGGTCTAATCATTTCAGCAAAACATTCAAAATCCTCATCATCCTTTTTTTCTTGGATGGCTTAGGAGGAAAAGGCATGGGTTTCTGAACCCATGGTTCTCCTTCTTTACCGTGCTTCCTAGAAACAAAGTCTCTCTTATCATAACCTTGACTCTTTGATTGTTGTTTATCAAAATCAACAGCAGGTTCAATCTCTATATCATTGTTATTGCTAGGTCGAGCATCAACATGAACATTATCATTAACATTATCACTAGGTTCATGTTCATCACTATATTGTGTTTCAGCATCAGAAATAGAAATATCATTGGGATTCTCAGGTGTGTCTACAACAGGTTCACTAGAGGCATGCAAAGTCCTATCATTTTTCTTTTTCTTCTTTTTAGAAGGACTAGGTGCATCTATATTATGTCTCTGAGAATCTTGGTCAATTATCTTAGGGTGGCCTTCAGGATACAAAGGTTCCTGAGTCATTTTACCTGTTCTAGTAGCCACTCTAACAGCAAAATCATATTTATTATTTAATTCATCAAGCAAATCACTTTGAGCTTTAAGTACTTGTTCTACTTGAGTGGTGACCATAGAAGCATGTTTACTAGTGAGTTTAAGTTCACCTTTAACTCTAGACATATAATCACTGAAGTGTCCAGTCATGTAAGCATTACTCTTTAATTGTCTACCAACATAAGAATTAAAGTTTTCTTGTCTAGCCATAAAGTCATCAAATTCATCCAAGCATTTGCTAGCAAACTTAGTAGACGAGATTTCAACTTTATCATATCTATAGAGAGAATTTACCTTTAGTACCTGTGTCAGGTTATCAAGACCATGTATTTCTCCAATAGGTGGTATATTAAGGCCATGTATTTCTTCAACAGGAGGTAAATTCTTAACATCTTCAGCTTTAATACCTTTTTCTTTCATAGATTTCTTTTCCTCTTGCATATCTTCAGGACTGAGAAATAAAACACCTCTTTTCTTCGGAGTTGGTTTAGGTGTTGGCTCAGGAATTGGCTCAGGAGTTGGCTCAGGAAGTGTCCAATTATTTTCATTAGTCAACATATTATTCAATATCAATTCAGCTTGATCAACTGTTCTTTCCCTGAAAGCACAACCAACACAACTATCCAGGTGGTCCTTGGAAGCATCAGTTAGTCCATTATAAAAGATATCAAGTATTTCATTTTTTAAGAGGATGATACGACAAAGCATTAAGTAATCGGAGAAGCCTCCCCCAAGCTTGTGGGAGACTCCCTTCTTCAAGTTGCACAAAATTATATATTTCACTTAAGGCAGCTCGTTTCTTATGAGTAGGGAAATATTTAGCATAGAAGTAATAAATCATATCCTGGGGACTATGCACACAACCAGGATCAAGAGAATTAAACCAAGCTTTAGCATCACCCTTTAATGAGAATGGAAATATCTTAAGGATATAATAGTAGTGAGATTTCTCATCATTTGTGAATAGGGTGGCTATATCATTTAACTTAGTAAGATGTGCCACAACAGTTTCAGATTCATAGCCATAAAAAGGATCAGATTAAACCAAAGTAATTATCTTAGGATCGACAGAGAAATCATAATCCTTATCAGTAATAAAGATAGGTGAAGTAGCAAAAGCAGGGTCATATTTCATTCTAGCATTCAGAGATTTCTGTTTTAGTTTAGCTAATAACTTCTTAAGATCACATCTATCATTGCAAGCAAGAAAATCTCTAGCAGTTTCTTCATCCTTAACATAACCCTCAGGAACAACAAGCAATTCATATTTAGGGGAGAACCTTCATCATCACTATCTTCAATAATATCAGTTTCAAGAATTTCATTCTCTCTAGCCCTAGCAAGTTGTTCATCAAGAAATTCACCTAAGGGCACAATAGTATCAAGCATAGAAGTAGTTCCATCATAAGTATCATGCATCGTAGAAGTGTCATCATCAATAACATGCGACATATCAAAATTAATAGAAGAAGCAGGTTTGGGTGTCGCAAGTTTACTCATAACATAAGGAGAATCAAGTGCAGAGCTAGATGGCAGTTCCTTACCTCCCCTCGTAGTTGAGGGATAAATCTTAGTTCTTTCGTCTTTCAAGTTCCTCATAGTGACCAGCAGATATAAATCCCAAGTGACTCAAATAATAGAGCTATGCTCCCCAGCAACAGCGCCAGAAAATAGTCTTGATAACCCACAAGTATAGAGGATCGCAACAGTTTTCGAGGGTAGAGTATTCAACCCAAATTTATTGATTCGACACAAGGGGAGCCAAAGAATATTCTCAAGTATTAGTAGTTGAGTTGTCAATTCAACCACACCTGGATAAATTAATATCTGTAGCAAAGTAGTATGGAAGTAACGGTAACAGTGGCAAAAGTAACAGTAGCAGTTTTGTAGTAATTGTAACAGTGGCAACGGTAAAGTAAATAAGCAAAGCACAATATGTGAAAAGCTTGTAGGCATTGGATCAATGATGGATAATTATGTTGGATGCGATTCCTGATGTAATAGTTATAACATAGGGTGACACAAAACTAGCTCCAATTCATCAATGTAATATAGGCATGTATTCCGAATATAGTCTTACATGCTTATGGAGAAGAACTTGCATGGCATCTTTTGTCCTACCCTCCCGTGGCAGCGGGGTCCTAATGGAAACTAAGGGATATTAAGGTCTCTTTTTAATAGAGTACCGGACCAAAGCATTAACACTTAGTGAATACATGAACTCCTCAAACTACGGTCATCACTGAGAAGTATCCTGATTATTGTCACTTTGGGGTTGTTAGATCATAACACATAATAGGTGACTGTAGACTTGCAAGATAGGATCAAGAACTCACATATATTCATGAAAACATAATAGGTTCAGATCCGAAATCATGGCACTCGGGCCCTAGTGACAAGCATTAAGCATAGTAAAGTCATATCAACATCAACCTCAGAACATAGTGGATACTAGGGATCAAACCCTAACAAAACTAACTTGAGTACATGGTAAATCTCATCCAACCCATCACCACCTAGCAAGCCTATGTTGGAATTACTCACGCACGGCGGTGAGCATCATGAAATTGGTGATGGAGGATGGTTGATGATGACGATGGCGATGAATCCCCCTCTCCGGAGCCCCGAACGGACTCCAGATCAGCCCTCCCGAGAGAGTTTAGGGCTTGGCGGCGGCTCCGTTTTGTAAAACGCGATAAATCTTTCTGTCTGATTTTTTCTCCGTGAACATGAATATATGGAGTTGGAGTTGAGGTCGGTGGAGTTCCAGGAGGCCCACGAGGTAGGGGGCGCGCCCTAGAGGGGCGAACCTTACCCTCGTGGACAGGGTGTGGGCCCCCTGGTGCTGATTCTTTCACTAGTATTTTTTATTAATTATGAAAAGTTGCTCCGTGGATTTTCATGTCATTCTGAGAACTTCTATTTCTGCACAAAAATAACACCATGGCAGATCTGCTGAAAACAACGTCAGTCCGGGTTAGTTCCATTCAAATCATGCAACTTAGAGTCCAAAACAAGGGCAAAAGTGTTTGCAAAAGTAGATACGACGGAGACGTATCAATATGCTGGCAGAGTTACACTATAAAGCAAATGAATGCAAGAAACTATATCTACAAGCATTTTTGGCCGGTGGAGGCTCTATGTTTAATTATTTTTGCATAAAGCTAATTTTTCTCTACAACAATGGAATAAATTTTATTTACTACAAAGTTAAACCAATATTTGAGAAGGTTCCTCCAACTCAAATCCCAACATTAATCAAGTATCATCATTATACCCAATTCAATTAACTAAAGAGTGATGAGATCAACAATAATATCCACTTCTAGATACTCAGGATGTTCATGACCAGGGACACGGCTAACCATGATTAGTTTATACACTCTGCAGAGGTTGCGCACTTTTCCCCACAAGACTCGACCGCATCCATGATCAGAAGATCGAGTCATAGTCTTTCTGAAGCATTAACTCTCTACTCTGGGTGGACCGGTACACCTACTTTGCCCTACATCTGCTAGTCCACCTCTTCAAGAGCTCACACAACTTACTCAACTATGCTAGAGCCCATAATGGCTTGTGGCTGCACACCAAAGTTTCTAGGCATGAAATATCATATGATCCCTTTGAGCCTAGGTGGCGAACCGAGGAAAAATCAAATGGGTACTCTGGGATTTCCCAAATAGGCAAGCACTGGTTTATCTAGGTGCCCCAACCAATCCACCCAGATGTGTATTAAAATTTCCACCTTAATGTTATCCAAAAAATATTAACTCTCACAACTTCCATGTGTATCACAATCCAATCCCCGTCTACGAGCATGCCTAAGCAATATTTGAGTATAACATATATTCCCAGGGTGATCAAAGGTAATAGGTTCCTACCTCAAGTACTAAAACCAAACCACATGTTCCCAATCCTACTCATGCAAATTTTTGAGGGGCAAAACTAATGCATAGTAAAAACTAGGTATTGAAGAGTATGATCAAAGTGTAACTTGCCTTGTTGATGATCGGAAAACTCTAGAGATTCGTAGTAACAAGCTTCGCACTCCGAAAAATATAGCGTAGACAAACAATAACATACATAAGCAATCAAGCAAACGATGCAATGAGAAATCGAGAAAAGATCCAAATAAAACTCAAAACAAGCAAATAACTAAACTAAACAGAAAGCAAATTCTAACAACATTATTTTTGTGTGGATTAGATCTTAACAGTAGGTACATGTGATTAGCTATGATTTGCAAAAAGAATCTACTCAAACGGAGCTACGAAACTCAAGATATAAACAAGGCAAGATCAAATACTAATCTGAACTAAACTCAAATTTTAAATTGTCAAAATCATGTTGAGTTGTTTTAGTGGATAGAGGGAATCGTTTTGAAGAATTAGGCGTTGGTTTCATCTAATTTGGATAAACGAGCTAAAAGTTACGCTAGTTTGAAGATCAGGGGCTAAATCGCGATAAAATTATTCACGGATAGGTCCCTGGACGAAAATAGACAGAAAAAGAAAATCTATCGGACGAACGTCCGCTAACAGAGACTAACGAACGAACTCGTTCGTTAACAGAACTAATCCGGTGAACGTCCGCTATTTAACGAACTAAAATTAAAAAAAACCGATCTAATCTAACTAAACCAAAAAAACCGAGAAGACCGACGGTTTTACCGGTTCGATCAATGGAAAGGCGGGGCGGTCGGCGGCGGGGCTCTGGCTATGAGCGGTGAGGCGGGGCAGCATAAAGAAGCGGTGGCGGCAGCGACGGCGCGAGCGGGCGGTGGTGGGAGCGACGGCAGCGCGATTTGCATAGAGGATGGGGTGGCGGGGCGTGGCTTTCTAGGAGGCCGGGGGGGATTGCCAACTTGGGGCAGGGGCGGCCGGGTGGCTCCGACCCGGACTCCCTGCCGGAGTCCGGCGAGGACACGGGCGGCGGTGGCGGTTTGCGCAAGCTGGGCCTTGGCCTGGCTAAGCTAGGCCGGCCCAGTCGGCACGTGCACGTTTTTTTAAACAACATCGTGAAGAAAAAATCCGAATAAAAATAAAATAAAATTCCTAAAATTCCAGAAACAATTTTCACCATCCCCTCCTAATATTTGGGACAATGTGAACAGTTTTCTGGACTAAATGCAAATTTTAAAAAATCCATCCTTTTCCCTAATTTAAATAAAATGCAACCGAATAAAATTGCAAATAAAACTCAAATAAAATAATTTGATTTCCAAATTTCTTTTCCAATATTTCTCCTATGTTTTGAAGAAGTCCTTTTATCTTCTCTCTTTTATTTTTATTGTTTTGAAATAATTATAAAGAATTTGTTGAAATCAAATTGATCCACTTTTCAAATTTGAATAAATTCAAAAATGAAAAATATGAAACTCCAACTCTCTCCTTGGGTCCTTGAGTTGCTTAAGATTTCTTGGATCACAACCAAAACTAAACAACAAAATGCAATAAACCATTTATGCATATGAATGATCTATGTATAACATCCAAATTGAAAATTAGGATGTTACAAACCTAACCCCCTTAAGATGAATCTCGCCCTCGAGATTCGGGTTGGTCAGCAAAAAGGTGTGGGTGGTCCTTGCGGAGGTCTTCTTCTCGCTCCCAGGTGGCTTCCTCTTCGGTATGGTGGCTCCACTGAACTTTGCAAAACTTGATGGCTTTGCTGCGAGTAACTCAGCTGGAAAACTTGAGAATCTTGACTGGGTTCTCTTCATAGGTCAGATCACTATCCAACTGAATCTCTTCCAGTGGCACTGTATCTCTTAGAGGAATGTCAGTGATATCTGCGTGGCACTTCTTTAACTAGGAAACGTGAAACACATCGTGAACTCCTGGCAATCCTTCGGATAATTCCAACTTGTAGGCAACTTCTCCCATGCATTCCAAAACTCTGTATGGTCCTACAAATCGTGGTGCTAGCTTCCCTTTGACTCCAAAATGCTTAACTCCTCGAAGTGGGGATACACAAAGATATGCTCTGTCTCCTACTTCGTTGGCTACCTCCTTGCGTTTGGCATCTGCATAACTCTTCTGCCTGGACTGGGTTATCTTGAGCCTATCTCAAATCAACTTAACCTTCTCCTAAGAATATTTGATTAAGTCTGGTCCGAACAACTATTGATCTCCAACTTCATCCCACGACAATGGTGTCCTGCACCTCCTTCCGTACAAAGCTTCGAAAGGGGCCATCTTCAAACTAGCTTGATAACTGTTGTTGTAGGAGAACTCTGCATAGGGAAAATTGTCATCCCAACTAGATCCATAATCTAGCGCACAAGCTCTTAACATGTCCTCCAGAATCTAATTGACTCTCTCGGTCTGTCCATCTGTCTGCGGATGAAAGGCCGTACTGAACTCTAGCCTGGTACCCAAAGTTTCGTGCAACTGATTCCAAAGCTTCGAAGTAAACTGTGTTCCTCTATCTGATATGATGGTCCTCGAAACTCCATGCAGACATATGATCCTGGTCATGTATATCTTTGTCAACTTAGCACTCATATAAGTTGTCTTCACAGGGATGAAATGGGCTACCATCGTCAAGCGATCGACTACAACCCATATAGAGTCATAGCCTGAGCGAGTCCTGGCTAATCCAGTGATAAAATCCATGCCAACTTTATCCTGCTTCCATTCAATTATCAGCAAAGGCTGAAGTAACCCTGCTGGTTTCTGATGCTCTGCCTTAACTCTCTAACATACATCTCATACTGCTACATATTCCGCAATATCCTCCTTCATTCCTGTCCATCAGAAACTCTGGTTCAAATCCAAATACATCTTGGTGTTGCCTAGGTGAATTGAATAAGGTGAATCATGAGCCTCCTGAAGAATCAACTTCCTGATCTCAGGGTCATTAGGCACATAGATATGATCCTCAAACCATAAAGTCTCGTGTTCATCCTCATGAAAACCTTTAGCCTTTCCTTTACTCATCCTTTCCTTTATCTCTGCAATCTCCTTGTCCGTCTTCTGGGCTTTTCTGATATTTCCCAACAAAGTGGACTGAATTTCCAATGCTGCAACATAACCTCTCGGAAATATCTCCAAGCGAAGTTCTCAGAGATCATCTGCTAACTCCTGAGGTAACCCTCCGGTTATGAGCGTGTTAACATAACTCTTGCGGCTCAACGCATCTGCTACGACATTGGCCTTTCCTGGATGATAATGTAATATCATATCACAATCCTTTAGGAGCTCCAATCACCTTCTTTGCCTGAGTTTCAACTCCTTCTACGTGAAGGTGTACTTCAAACTCTTATGATCTGTGTAAACATCGCAACGGTTACCAATGAGATAGTGTCTCCATGTCTTGAGCGCATGTACTACGGCTGCTAACTCCAAATCAAGCGTAGCATAATTCAACTCATGAGGTCGAAGCTGTCATGAGGCATCTGAAACAACTCTTCCGTCCTGCATAAGCACACCTCCAAGTCCTTGACGTGACAATATACTTGGAAATCCTTGCGTATGTCTGGGAGAATCAGCACTGGGGCTGTAACCAAACATTTCTTCAACTCCTAAAAACTGGCCTCACAATCCTTAGTCCATTTAAACTTGGTGTCCTTCTTCAATAACTCTGTCATTGACTTCACTATCTTGGAAAAATTCTTAGTAAATCTCTGATAATAACCTGCGAGTCCAAGAAAACTCCCGATCTCTCCCACTGAGGTGGGTGCCAACCACTCAGTGACAGATGCAACCTTAGTAGGGTCTACTGCTATCCCTTCTCTGGATATAACATGTCCGAGAAATCCAACTTCCTTCAACCAAAACTCACATTTGCTGAACTTGGCATACAACGGATGTTCCCTGAGCTTCTCGAGAACCAAGCGCAAATGTTCCTTATGCTCTTCTTCATTCTTCGAGTAGACCAATATATCATCAATGAAAACCACAACGAACTTATCCAAGAACTCCATAAAAACTTTGTTCATCATACTCATGAAATAGGCAGGGGCGTTAGTCAAACCAAATGACATAACTATATACTCATATAGCCCATACCTCATAGTAAAAGTTGTCTTTGGTATATCCTGCTCTCTGATCTTCAACTGGTGATAACCTGATCGAAGATCAGTCTTGGAGAAAACCTTAGCTCCCTGCAGCTGGTCAAACAAATCATTGATCATCGGCAGAGGGTATTTGTTCTTGATCGTCACCTCATTCAACGCACGATAATCAACAACCATCCTTAAAGATCCATCGTTCTTCTCCACTATAAGCACTGGGGCTCCCCAAGGAGATGAACTTGGTCGAATATAACCTTTCTCTAGTAACTCCTTAATCTTCTTCTTAATTTCCTCCAGATCATTTGCGGGCATCTGATACGGTCTCTTAGATATTGATCCGGTGCCTGGCAATAACTCAATCAAAAACTCAATATCTCGATCTGGTGGCATGCCTAGTAACTCCTCCGAAAATAGATCGGGGTAATCCTTCACCACTTGTACTTCCTCCTGAACAACTCCCGATAGGGAATTCACCCGAGTCCTCCTCGGCGCATGCCTAGACACATACTTGATCCTTTTTCCTTACGAGGTGGTGAGAAGAATTGATTTACTGGCGCAATCGATGTTTCCCTCAAACTTGGATAGCCAATCCATGCCTAGGATCCGTCCAATCCTTGTGACTCCAGGACAATGATGTCGGTGGGGAAAACATTTCTACCTATGGTTACTGGCAACTAATAACATTCCCGACTAGCCATATACTCTGCTCCTGGGGAACTTACTAACATAGGTGACTTAAGGGATACGATTGGCAACTTAAACTTATCCACAAAGCCCCTTGATATGAATGAATGAGATGCACCATTATTGAAAAGAACAAGTGTTGTAAATGTATTAATCAAAAACTTCCCGACAACTTCATCGGGCTGCTCCTCAATCTCCTCCACACTGACGTGGTTCACTTGACCTCTGGTGAAGGGATTGGGCTTCTTTCCAAAACTTCCGTTGCCATTTCCATTATTTGCTTCAGAACATTCAGTGGCGTAATGTCCGGTCTTCCCGCACTTGAAAGAAGTAATGTGACTCAGATCCTTCTTGCACTACAAAAAAATACACTTCCATGATGATACGTGTTTGTCACAGTAGGTCACGTTTTTTGTCATGCATGTACATCCATGACAATTTTATGACAGAATCAAGATAGTCATACATGTGTTGTCGTAGAAGTGTTCCATGACATTACCAAAATTATCATCACGGAAGTGTCCACTTACATGATGATAAATCGCTCGTCAGAGAAGTGCTTTCGTCAAGGGTGACCGACACGTGGCATCCATCGTAACGGAACGTCGTTAAGCTATCGGGTCGGGTTTTGGATCCGATAACCCGTTAAAAGCCCCGGCCAATGGGGATTTTCCACGTGTAAAATCATAATTGGCTGGAGGAAACACGTGTCGGCTCATCGTTGGGACATATGTCATCCACTCATTGGACATAAGGCGCCTATGATACATCGACACGTGACACGGCCCAACAGAGGCCCATTCCTATGAAAAGGCCGGCGCATTTGACTTGGTCAAAAGGTGGCGGGCCGGCCCATGGAAAGCCTATTAACGGCCTGTTCGCATATAGCCCATTTACAGCCCGCTAACCCAAGGCCCGTTACGCCCTATCCGAATTAGGCCCAGTAGCATCATCTGGGTCATCCAATATGATTCCAGCCCGTTTTCACTTCTGGCCCATGTATGGCCCATGACATCTTTCGGCCCATATGAGGCCCTATGTAACTCTTGGCCTATTAACGGCCCGTGGTGAAAATGGCCTGCAATGAACAGTGTATCACTTTACACCCACTAACGGCCCGTGGTGAAACTGACCCGTAATGAACAGTGTATCACTTTATACCCATTAAGGGCCCGTTATTCAGTTGGGCTGTTTCCAGCCCATGTTATCTTTTGGCCTTCTCAAAGCCCATTTATTCTTGGGCTCATTTCCAGCATGGTTTACTTATGGCCCGTTACTGTCATTTTCTGCTTGTGGGCCAAATTCAGCCCGTGGTTACAGTCGGCCCGTTTGTGGTCCGTTAATACGTTGGGTCGTTTTCATAGCATCATCAAATACGGCCTATTAACGATGGCCCGTTATGGTTGGCCCATAAACGGACGATTCCAACTCTAGCCCATTTACGGCCATAATGCAGCCTGTTATTGGCCCATGTTTGGCCAATCGATCATACGGCCCGTATAAGGCCCATTGATGATACGGCCCGTAGAAGGCCCATTGTTTCTACGGCCCATAGAAGGCCCATTGTTTCTACGGGCCGTAGAAGGCCTACTGTTTCTATGACCCGTCAAAGGCCCACTGTTTCTACGGCCCGTAGGAGGCCCAGTGTCACTACAGTAAATATTAGCCCATGGTTATTGTGGCGTAGTTTTAAAAAATAGGTTATTGCAGCCACTAGCAAACCACAGAAAAAGAACTGCATTGACTACAAGCAAACAAATAAACAAGACAACAAGGAAATAAATAAGCAAGCAACTTATGCTAGGCTATCACGGCTATTACACATATTACATCCACTGGGCATCAAAGTTCGCCACCAGTGCAAATATAGGGAACAAAGCAGCATATAAACGCCGCAACAAAACAAGTCCAGAACTGAAACCACTTTAGAAGAGTTCAAGAAACAATATTCTGGGTACCCATAATGCTGGCAAGATGCTTAGCAAGCTTTAAAAAAAATTAAAATAGTCTTCTGGCCCTACCTGTCACCCTGGTGACTGTAGTTTGCACGCTCATCTGGTCAAGACAGGAATACATATTTTAATTTGTTTTTTTTGAAAAGGGGGGACTCCCTGGCCTCTGCATCAGAACGATGCATACGACCACATATATTTTAATTTGTGGTGGGTAAATGTTAGAGGTTGCAGCAAATATATTGTACACTGCGGGTCTTTCAGCCAAGTTTAGAGGCAAGCGTGTGGGGCCAGTGCTATGATGTGTCGCGTCAACTCGTACAACGAGGAGAAGCTTGATTTTACTACACGCCTTCTCCCTTGCCCATGCACGCAGTTGCTCACAAACGAGGATAGGCTTTTGCTTAGTAGTACTTCTACAACAAGCTATCCATCCCACTCGCGGTGGACGGACATGCAGAAGTGGATTCGACTCTGTAGAAGTAGTAGTAGTAACATCATTGTTCGTCTTCTCGAAGAGGCGAAGAGCCAAGCGCAAACCGAACGTTGCAGTTGCGAACATTGGAGCACGAATATAGCCAGGCTCTTGCATGAGACAAAATTGCTATGTGAGCCCACTATTGTACTAGTATGTACAACTACTTGCTAGTATAGCCCTGTAAACCAGAAAGGAGTATTTTCCCTTCTAGAGATTTTAACAAGTGACTAGACTACACCGAGACGGAGTACATATGGAGCAAAATGAGTGAATCTGCACCGTAAATAAATATGTACTAGTTCTATCGTTTTCCTCTCCGAGGTGCACAATATTGAGTATACTGACTAGTCTCTTTTTAACACGCATTTACATTTTTTTGACACAGTACAGATGCAAGCGCTCATATACACGCGCATACACTCACCCCTATGAACGCAAACACGCACGACACTATCATCTTGAAATTTACGAAGTCACCATAGGCACCTCGTCGTCGACGGGTCCATAGGTGCTTAAATGCCAAGGAGGAAGAGGGTAGTGGTTCCCGAGACGTTGAACGGTCAATGATGCATCCTCAATTACATGCAGAGGGAATTAATTGGAGAAGCAGAATAGAGCCAGCACGATGTGAATGCAACAGAGTTTAGACTCTCATATAATAAAGGCGCCCCACCACTCCAATCCATCTACTCCCAAGTCTTTGTGCAACACTACTCACTCCAATCCAAGACCAAGTGACCAGAAGCCACAAGCACCTATGGAGGCGATGGACGCGAGCGGCAGTCGGCTGTGCCAAATCATCCAAGGCGCCGGCCTGCAACCCCGCACCGCGCAGCGTTTCCAGACGGTGCTGGAGACCGCATGCATCGTAGCCCTCGCCGACGCCGGCTTTGCCTCTCGCATGGACGACAAGATGTTCAACTCCATCCACAAGTTCACCGCTGTCAAGAAGCGCACGGACGACCTTGCTGTACTGCTCCAGCCCGCGTGCCCAGGCTCCTCATTGCCTGCCACCCTCATCGGCCTACATGGTGACGAACTCTTTCAAGCCCTGGTGGCCCTGCAGGTGCCGGAGGTCATGACGAAGAATGTGCACCTTGCGGCCACGCTCTCCGCGCAGCGCCTCACCATGCAAGAAACCGTCGACCTGCACATCCACGTCTACGAGGAAATCGTCTACATAGGCCACTACAAGGCAAGCGAGGACAGAAAGACGTTGGCCTTCTTCCAGCGGCTAGAATCTTTGGATGCCATTGTTCAGAAGCATGTCGACCTGGCCATGAAAGCCGTTGTTACTTAGGCGTCGTTTGGTGGGCCGGCGCCCTGAGTCGAGGAGGTGGACGTTGTCGATGGATGCACCTCTTCTTCTTGCCTCTTGTAACCAGCACTGGATCGCCTCGTGGCCTTAATGTTTTATTAGTATAGTACTCCCTCTGTTCCCAAATATAAGTCTTTTTAAAGATTCCAGCAAGTGACTACTACATATGGAGCAAAATGAGTGAATCTACACTCTAAACTATGTCTACGTACATCTCTATGTTGTATTCCATTTGAACTAGTATCTAAAAAGGCTTATATTTATGAATGGAGGGAGTATATGGCATTTTTTATTCCAGTTGTAACGTTTTCACTGTGAGGTGGGACCGTAGTTGAGCAAATCCACCCCACCCACTGGGCGTCGGCCGAGTTTAGAATTAGAAGAGAGAAACGACGGAGGAGAGCTAGCTGTAGCACGGACACTGTTGTCATATGGGACTCGTGTTTATAGAATAGGAGTACTGAGCACTCGTGCCTCTCTTTTTTGAGGGAAAAATTAGTCGTATGTCTAGTACCACTAGTTGGGTGCGTGCGACCTATAGCTGTCATCACTTTGGGTCTCCTTTTCGAACCGCGGCTACGCTTCATAGTACATATTTTTTCACGCATTTATCCTCCTATATGTACTCCTAGGCTATTTCCACGTGCTCCCATTCGCCGACATGTGGGACATAGAGCATCTGGGTCGTAGTGCATGCACGACTCGGAGCATATGCCAGGGTACTTTACATTTCAGACCTCATGAATTACATGCAAACCCCCCGCAGAAGAATAAATAAATGAATGAATTACTACATGAAACCGGATTATTTTCGTGGAAATCGGAGCACGTTCATTAAATTTTGGACATCACACGTTTATAAAAAATGACCGGACCTAAACCAGTCTAAGGGCCTCTTTGATTTTTCCCGCAAAAAAGGGCCTCTTTGATTCACAGGATACTGAAAATACAAGAATGGGGAAAGTATGATGGCGATGAACCGAGACGAGGAGAACTCGAACTCAGTTAGAGGTTAGAGTTAGATTCTAACCCTGAACTAACTCTAAACCAAAGAGGTGTATGGATGGCAGGGTTAGATTGACAATAAATGCTCTATCTAAATCATTTGACTACTTTGGACCCTATTTTTAGTCAGACTAAAATAAGTCCCTTCGATCCAAGCACCCTCTTGGTGTGGCCGGCTCTTCTGTGGCCTCCTCCCGCTCACAATTGACATAAACGAACCATCTATACAATCAAGCATGCAAAACATGATAATTTTTACTTTGTCCATACAAATGAGATATCCCACTTAAACATACAAGTCATCAATCAAGCTTCACAAAATAAAAAAACACTTCATGAAACAAAGAATGAGCTAATTCATCACGGAAGTCATTCATGATAGGGAGGGAGCCCGGAGCCCCTCACGCACCGAGGGAGGAGCTCGCCATCGTCGCTCTGGAGGAAGGATCTGTAGAGCCCAAGCCCCGGGAACCCCTCCGACGTCGGCCCTTGCGAGTTGAGGTCAACACCGGCATGGGTAGCAGGGCCGCTTGCCGCCGACTGGGAACTTAATCTTTGGGCCTCTAGAAATAATGCAAGCCTGTAACTAAAATCCCTAGAAAGGTGAACTGAATCTTTGGGCCTCTAGAAATAATGCAAGCCTGAAACTGAAATACCTAGAAAGGTGAACTGAATCTTTGGGCCTCTAGAAATAATGCAAGCCTGAAACTCAAATACCTAGAAAGGTGAACTAAATCTTTGGGCCTCTAGAAATAATGCAAGCCTGAAACTGAAATACCTAGAAAGGTGAACTGAATCTTTGGGCCTCTAGAAATAATGCAAGCCTGAAACTAAAATACCTAGAAAGGTGAACTGAATCTTTGGGCCTCTAGAAATAATGCAAGCCTGAAACTGAAATGGGCCTCTAGAAATAATGCAAGCCTGAAACTGAAATACCTAGAAAGGTGAACTGAATCTTTGGGCGTCTACAAATAATGCAAGCCTGAAATTGAAATACCGAGAAAGGTGACCTGAATCTTTGGGCCTCTAGAAAGATTTGTTACCTCCTCAAGCAGCATCAAACAATTCCATGCGTACACCACAAATCTATAGCAAGTTTGATCAGGATCTACTTTTCCAAATCAGAATTAGCGCTAGAGAAAGCAAGATCAATGATATGGTCGTGAGACAGAGAAGGAATGAACAAACTCACCCCTCTCGCGACCTCCCTGGTAGATGCGCCGCTGCCGCGCACGACAGAGGGAGAAAAACGACTGGTGAAGGGGGAGCGGCGCGACCTTCGAAGGCCGGAGGGAGAGGGTGGACGGAGTAGGCGGTGAGGCCGGAAGGAGAGGGCAGCCGGAGGAGAGAGAGGGCAAGCGGCGCTTGGGCGGGCGGCCCTATGGGGAACAGAGAGGAGTCGTGCGAGAGGGGGGAGCGATTTGGTGCGGGCAGGTGAGATTTTTTTAGTTCTCTTTTAGTGGGCCCGAGGATAACTAACCCAATTAGAACCTCTCCACCGGGCTAGTTTTTTAGCTGGGTTAGAGCAAACTAGCTCAAACTAACCCCTCTTGTTTCGATAATTTGAGGCTATTTCAACCCAAACTAGCTCTAACTCAGGGATCCAAACAAAGAGGAGTGTTACTGTACATGCTACAGTGTGGACCGTAGCACATTCTTTTTTATGGCCATATCACCACATTGTTTTCTACTACTAGTTCACTGGGCTACCGTGGTTCGCACTGCTGGTTCACTGGGCTGCCGTGGTTCGCCCTGCTGGTTCACTGGGCTGCCATGGTTCGCACTCCTCCGACCTGAGTACTAGTAAGTAGGAGTAGTATAGTACCAGCATCCGAGTGGACGTGTCATGCACCAGATTAGAGCGCGGAACGGAAGGGGGGCATCACCCCGGTCGGAGCGCCAGTAATTCATGACTATAGTGAGTGGTCATATCACAAGTCTTTCCAGCAGTAACGCACCGTCAAATCGCACAGCCCCACTCGCTCACCCTCCTCGCCTCTCTGTCAAACCGCCTACCCGAAAACTGCCGCACGTACTGCCCGGGAAAAGCCCCGCCCTCAACTTTTAACTACGCGAAAATAGTTCGAGCTTGTTCATTCTATATAAATACAGTACTTACTGTATGTTTATTCACCCGTGGGGTTGTTCAATGAATTGAGGGGCGGGGAGCACAAGTGAACAATACTACCTCTGTTCGGGTTTATTGGTCCCCATTGTATTTCGTGCCAAATTTTGACCATAGATTAAACTAAGAAAATGTTCACGCATGTCACCGAACATTATATTTTTCAAAACTATTTTCAAATACGAATACAATGAGATAATTTTTCTTGACATGCATTAACATTTTGTCAGTTAAATCTTTAGTCAAAATTTGGCACAAACTATAAAAGGGAACTATAAACCAGGACGGAGGTAGTACTGTAGTAGTAAGTAGGAGTCGTAGAGTAGTCACCTTAAATAGAGAGCTTCTTTTCTTTAATGCCACGTACACAAATTGAAACGCTTGTTGTGGAGAGAAAAAAGATAATCACTCCACTATATATGGACGCAGGGGCCTGCGCGCTTGCTTTACTAGGGTTGCTCTCTTCATTCTCTCATCCTCTCCAGATATAAACAAGACAGCGGTAGCGATATTTTCTCTCTGCTCACCGCTGGTCACAGATCCGTCTGGTGTGTGTAGAGTACTAAAAGGTGCATCGTTCACGCGGTCATCGCCGCCGAGGGAGGAAACCCACAGCTGCCGGAGGGGCCCGATCCTCTGCCCGTGCCGTTCTCTCCAACACAGCGCATGCTTGGGAGGTCCTCCGACCCTTCTTCCTCCCTGCCGTATTGTCCGCAGATCCGACCTGCCGCCGCCGACATCCCGGTGACCCTCAGGTATAAGTTGTTCGAAAGTGGCCTCGCTGTACTGCCCCAGCTCCCCACGTGTCTGCATGTGCATCTTGTTCTACTCCCATCAGCTCTTCCAAAGCCACCTAATTTTTTAGTATTATTAGAGGTAAAGCTACTTCATGCATTCGAATCTAGGGCTTTGTTCAAACAACGAAGAAAGGGGGGAAGGTTGTAGCATGAATCTAGGACTTGATTCAAAGAGGAAATAATATGGTGAAAGTAGTAGAGACCGGATACCCAACCGGTCTCTTGGTTGAAAAGGTAAATAATGGGAAAATGCAGTACAAACAGGATAAGGAACAGATCTATTATTGGTTGAAAAAAGGATAGAAAGTGGCGGCTGGTGGACAAGTCAACAGAGTATGTCCAGGATTAGATTTGCTGCCATCACATAGTAAAAGGTCTCCAGGATTAGATTTGCTGCCCTCACATAGTAAAAGGTCTTAGGATTAGATTTGCTGCCCTCACATAGTAAAAGGTCTCAGGATTAGATTTGCTTCCCGCACATAGTAAAAGGTCTCCAGGATTAGATTTGCTGCCCTCACATAGTAAAAGGTCTCCAGGATTAGATTTGCTGCCCTCACATAGTAAAAGGTCACCAGGATTAGATTTGCTACCCTCACATAGTACAAGGTCTCCAGGATTAGGTTTGGTGCCCTCACATAGCGTGAACAAGCTCGGCATCACAACTTTATGCCTCCTTGTAGGTACATTGTGCTGATGCGTCCACTGTCGCATGTCCTTATACCAACCTTTTGCTGTTGTTAATGTAAGGGCGCATGTAAAATGAAGCAATCACACTATTACCTTAGGGACATGCCTAACCAGTGTTATTGTTAATCTAATGCATCCAGTGATAAGATGCAATTAAATTGTGTTACAAATGGCACTCCTGCTGTTTTCCCCAGTATGATAAGTAAGTTGCTCCTTTACGCTGCTGAGTGTCCTGGTGTCCAAATGGTCCCATGCCCTTAAACCAACTCTTTAGCTGCTGTTGATTTACTGTGTCTGGTAAACAAGCAATGCCACCATTAAAGTAATCCCATATTTGAGGAATCTCATTGTTGATCGTAATGCTTCTGGTAACATGAAGCATTGGTGACATTTTAAAATTTCTACTGTCCTTGCGTGATTGCCATGAACATAATTAAGATGCTTCTTTTCATTTTGTTTATGTTTCATATATTCTTATTGACCAGCGACTGTTTATTTTCTATCATTTTGTACTGTTTAATTTCTATCATTTTGTGCAGATAGGGATATCCATTTCACCTTGTTGCTATTGTGACCTTTTGGTGAACTGCACAAAACACTTTTTTTTGGAATGAGTGTCTTATGTAGTTCAACTAAAATGTCACGTGGGCAACATCTCTCAATTTTGGTGGAACTGCACAAAATGGTGATTGGAGTTTCCAAAATCTCCGTCAAGTTCTGCTGGTAATCTCGTGCAACATTTTATTATCCTTTGGAAGATGGAGCCGTCACTGTCACCACAATGGCACTTTATTTTAGTGGAACTGCACAAAAGGATAAGAAAATTATAGTTGCACCTTACATGAGCTGGACAGCCAACCTTAATGTTCCTCAATTTTAGTGCAACTACTAAAGAAGAACCTGCGAGCTCACAAGAGCAAGTACTTCTTGCTAGCTGAATGATGCAATCTTTGCTTCATTTCAGGTGAGAAGAAAAAGGTGCATGAATTGAATCATGGAACTCCAGGCAGACCTCATCCAAGTAGAGCTGGAGGTTGAGTTCAAGGAGGCTGCTATTAAAGTGAAATCATGATCTCCTGTCTCCTTGTTTGTGTTGTGCAAACATGTTGTGCAAACAGGAATACTCTACTACAGATGTTGTGACGGTCAAGAGCATTCGCCAAGTTCTTCGATTGTATGACATGGCTAGCCAAGATGGATTTAATCCCTATATTCACATTATCAAAAGGCTCTAATGGGTTGATTCTGAATCTTGCAAGCTGGGAATCAGTGAGATGTGTAGGCATCTTTGTTGTACTTATTATTTGAATCTTATTTGTTGGTTTTGAATCTTGCAAGCTGGGAATCAATGAGATGTGTAGGCATCTTTGTTGTACTTTTTATTTGGATCTTATTTGTTGGTTCTGAATCTTGCAAGATGGGAATCAATGAGATGTGTAGGCATCTTTGTTGTACTTATTATTTGAATCTTATTTGTTGGTTATGAATCTTGCAAGCTGGGAAACACGGCATGATGATGCAGAGGACAACAACCATAACAAACAGTTCAAACTTGGTAGTATTATCTTTGTGAAAGTGCGACAAATGTGCTGATTGTGTGCGTCCTGAGAATAATAATTCTAATTGTTGTGCATGTTGATCCCGTGGCACTGATAGAACGAGCCAATGCATTGCTTGTTTCAAGTATAAATTTCTATTAAAGCTAACTAAATTTAAGTAAAGTGACCACTAACTCCTGTTATTACAGTACCAATACAGACCCGCTCGTGAACCGATGTGTGGCCGGAGTAGGTTTCTTAATGGAGGCATTTGAATGCGCCGAAGGTGCATCTTCTGCTGGGCATCCAGCGGACGAGGGAGGGGTAGTAACTGTTGTCGCATGTACACACTCAGCTTACTATTGAATCCAGTTCCCCAAGAGCTGAAAAACGAACTGCTGCCGGCGCCTACACACTCGTTCACTCGAAGAGACTCCAATGGAGATCAGAGGGGTGAGCCTGCTGGATATGGACTCCAGCAAGGAGTTCCCCTTTGAGTTCGCCGTTCAGTCCTATGGCTGCACCAAGTTGAATGTGATGTACACCAATGATACAGACTCGGTGAAGCTCTGCCTCGCCTCAGTCCTATGGCTGCACCAGGTTCTGGAGCATTCACCCGTTTCATCGGCAGTGCCGACTGCACCTTCGCTATGGTGGAGAGAAGGAAGAACGCGATGATTCGGCCATCTAGTGCAACAAGCTTGTCGACATCCAGAAGCAATACAAGATCATCAGCAACGGGCAGAAGAAGGACTCCGTGGTTGACCTCGCTGAGACCATCATCGACCCCTGATACGCCAACCTGAAAGAAGACGACCTGAACATGTGGGAGGTACCTCTGAATCTAGCCTACATAACCTACACGGCCAAGGACGCATACGCATGCTACGACATGTACAGGTAGATCTTGGACATGAGGGCGTGTCTGCTTCCCGTAACCGACGAGTACACGGACAGCCGCAGCGTCATGATCAAGTGTGCCAGGAAGGTCTAGATGTTGTACTTTATCTGTTTATAAGCACCTTTATCATCTGAGTGTTTCATTCATTAGCCTATGTGTCGTAATTATCTGTTTTGTCTGAAATATTTCTTTTAAGAACCCATTAACCTGATTGCTTTTTTAGTGGCTATTTGCTTATGTATGTAAACTAGTTCACTTGTCCGTGAAAAAAAAAACTAGTTCACTCGGCTGCCGTGCTTTGAATCTCCTTCCTCCAACATATTCCTCTCCTTAGGTGGACCCAGCAGGTCTCTGAATTTTCTCACACTTTCTTTTCCGATGTAAACTGAGTTTTCTCCCAGTACTTTCCCCTAGAACCAACTCAACTGTCCCACGTCTAGCCTAAAAATTAATAATACCCACGTACTATTAACTCATCAAATTAAAATGATATTTTATTTCGTAAGTTGAAAGTTCTTACAAAATAATAATAATAAATGTTTATATATAACTTGCCAAGTTAACTCCTAGTGATTGCGTACATAAGCTTGCAAAGATTTTACTGACGTGCAATCATGTGTTTATGTTTTTATAACATTTCTCTGTCTAGTCCAACATGATATTTTCACCTAGCCCGGCAAGTTCGTGGATTTCGAGAAAAATGCAAATGGGATTTAAACGGGCTGCATAGATGCTACATCATTGTTTCACCCAGCCCACCAAATGGACTAAGAAAACAAATGGACTGGCTGACATGTGGGCCAGTAGGTCGAAGCCTAAGAAGGCGTTGGATTTACATCCAACGGCCGACATTGTTCTTCAATCTCTCGTCTTCTTCCTGCAGCGCTGCCGGAACCGCCTGCTCCAGCCTTCGGCGTCCACCGGAGTTGTTTTGCGCTCCTCAGTGAAACACTACCTCGCCGATGGCCTAGCCATCCCTCCACTCCACACCTCCTGTTATTCTCTGCCGAGTGTAGGCCCACCCTACACCCAAACCCGAACCAGTCAAGTTTCCCACACCTCTCCGTCTGCGACTCCATTGCCGCGTCTTCCCCATCTCCGGGTCGTTCCAGTCTGGGGCCTCGCTGTCGTCCATCGCCTCGGTGCGCTCAGTGCAACGTGGTCAACATATGAGAGTCATCGGAAGAGGACTGTATGTGGAGAGCCTGACGGCTGGGACCCACAAGGTCCATGGTTGCACGCAAGGAAAGTTCCTCCTTATTACGCACTGTACGTGCAGTGTACGTGGAAAGGGCTTCTATATTTCACAAAAAAACGTTCCCCCCGCTCATAGGTCGGACCCACCAGCTATATCTTCGCACGCAAGGAAGTGCCTCCTTGTTACGCACCAAAAAATGAGTACCCCCTACTAGCTGGGACCCACCATAGTGGGTGGCTGACTTGTGGGCCTACTAAGTTGACGAGGACGGAGGGCTTTGTCAACTTAGTCAATATGAACGATTCTAGCTCCAGTGACCGTTTGATGTCCATCCAACGGCCATAGTGCTTCTTCAACCTCTGGTCTTCTTGCTCCAGCCGCCCAAAGCAGCGCCGGTCGTGCCGCGTGCTCCTGCCTCTCGTGGCCGGCTGTGATTCCGCGGAGGCCTCCCCACCCCCTACTACTCCCACCGCTTTCCCAGGGTATCCCTCTACTCACCCACACCCCCTGTTATTCTGCGGCGACGGCAGCTTCACGCCGCAGCCGAACCAGTGAACAGTCATACTCCTCTCTGCGTGGGCATCCACTGCCGCGTCTTCCCCGGCTCCGTGTCATCCCCTTCCTAGGCCTCGCCGTCGTCCACCGCCTTGGTGCTCTCGGCGCGGCGTGGTCAATGTGCTCAACGACCGACTTCCATCGGAAGAGTACTATACATGGAGAGGCTGACAGCTAGGTCCACGGCCACAGCCCAGTTTTTTTGTGATTTGCCAAGTAAGTCGCTTTGTCAGGCCTGTTGGGCTACAATCTTTCAAGACGAGGAGAGCTTCATTCGGCTGTCCGAGAAAATGGCCTATGTGTAATGAGAAATGGGCTGTACATTTTTTAAAAACATCAAACCGGCAATTAGTTTCAAATCTCTTTTTTTTCATTTCGAGATTTTAAATTACATTAATTTTTATGCGTGGAGAATTTGTTGGATTTTATATTGATATACATTTATTTTTAAAATTAGTTTGAATGTGAGTCAAAATTTCAGGATTAAAAACAGTTCGGACCGCACCAAAATATGCAAAATTTCATATAATTTTTTAACCGTGGCCACAATATGGGTTGTAATGCTAACAAAAAGAATATGTTCTCCAAAAAAACCATAAGAATTAGCAAATGGGCTGTAAATTATTAGAAATAATGGCAGATGGGCTGTATGCTGTTTTCCATAGATTTTAGGCTTTCCTAAAAAAAGGTTGACGCACAAGCAGTGACTGTTGGATGGCCATCCAACGGCAGTCGTGCTTCTTCAATCTCTGCTCTTCCTGCTCCAGCCACTCAAACAAGCGCCGGCGGGACTGCCTGCTCCCTCCTCCCCGCGGCCGGCTGTGCTGCCGTGCAGGCCTCACCGCCCCACCGTACTCCCATCGCCGGCCTAGCCATCCCTCCACTCACTCACATCTGCTGTTATTCTCCGGTGACGGCAGACGAACCAGTAAACCCTCGTACAGTCGTACTCCCCTCCACATGGGAAACAACTGTCGAGTCTTCCCTGCCTCCGTGTCGTTCCCTTCCTAGGCCTCGCCGTCGTCCACCGCCCTGGTGCTCTCAGCGCGGCTTGGTCAACATGGTCAACGACCGACATGCATCTGAAGTGGACTGTACGTGGAGAGGCCGACAGCCGGGTCCACGGCCACACGCAAGGAAATGCCTCCTTATTACGTGCAAAATAATGATTCCTCCAGCTGACATCAGGGACCCACTGAAAGGGCCTCTGTATTTCGCGAAAAAAACGTTACCGCCGCTGACAGCTTAGACCGATCAGCTATATCTTCCCACGCAAGGAACTGCCTCCTTATTACGCCCAAAAAAATGAATACTCCCCCTTTAGCTTGGACCCAGTATAGTGGCAGGCTGACTTGTGGGCCTACTAAGTTGACGGAGACGGAGGGCTTTGTCAACTTAGTCAATATGCACGATTCTAGCTCCAGTGACCGTACGATGTCCATCCAACGGCCGTAGTGCTTCATCAACCTCTGGTCTTCTTGCTCCATCCGCCCAAACTAGCGCCGGTCGTGCCTCGTGCTCCTGTCTCCCGTGGCCGGCTACGATGCGGCGGAGGCCTCACCGCCCCCTACTACTCCTACCGCTGGCCAGGCCATCCCTGTACTCACCCACACCCCCTGTTATTCTGCAGCAACGACAACCTCACACCGCAACGAACCAGTGAACCCTCATACTCCTCTATGCGTGGGCATCCACTGTCGCGTCTTCCCCGACTCCGCATCGTCTCCTTCCTAGGCCTCGCCATCGTCCACTGCCCTGGTGCTCTCGGCGCGGCGTGGTCAACGTGGTCAAGGAACGGCTTCCATCGGACATGGACTGTATGTGGAGAGGCTGACAACTGGGTCCACGACCGTAGCAAGGAAGTGCCTCCTTATTACGCGCAAAATAACTATTCCTCTACCTTACAGTGGAGACCCACCGGACAGGCCACCATATTTCGTGAAAAAAATGATTCGCCCCCCTGATTGCTGGGACCCACCAGCTACATCTTCGCATGCAAGGAAGTGCGTCTGGGCAAAAAAAATGATTCGCCCCCCTGACTGCTGGGACCCACCAACTACATCTTCGCACGCAAGGAAGTGCGTCCGGGCAAAAAAAAACAAAGTGATTCGCCCCCTTGACTACTGGGACCCACCAGCTACATCTTTGCAGGCAAGGAAGTGCCTGACAGTCGGGACCCACCTGGTCGAAGCGTACGTAGTGTTGTCATTCTGGTCGTGAACGTGTACGTACATACTGGTCGATGTAGAGGCGTGCACGTAGCATGTACACATACGTACAACGGCGAGGGTGCAAGAAAGAAAATACGGCCATGTACGTACATACGGGTAGGGTCTCGAACACCTACTCGCACATACGTACATGGCTGGGTCGAAACGGAGAAACAACATCGTCTTCGTGTTCATGGGGAGCCAACCGGCTGGGTCGGAACGGAATGCGTGGTCGTGTTCATCGGGAGGGCTTGGACGGAACAGGCGATGGAAGCAAGGCCTGGCGTACCGCACAATGGAGGAAACGGACCTCCTCCATTCGGAACGGGGTCCTGTTGATTGGGAGGGGTGTGGCATACCGCAAAATGGAGGAAACCGACCTCCTATGGTCGAAACGAGGGTCCTGTTGATCGGGAGGGTTTGGTGTATGGCAAAACGGACGAAACAGACCTCCTACGGTCGAAACGGGGGTCCTGTTGATTTGGAGGGGTGTGGCGTACCGCAAAATGGACGAAACGGACCTCCTACGGTCGAAACGGGTGTCCTGTTCATCGGGAGGGGTGTGGCGTACCGCAAAACGGGACTCCACGGGATACTGTTCATCTCCACCGTCGACCTCCTCCAGCCTCGACGGGCTACCGTCGACCTCCTCCGGCCTCCACGGGCTACTGTTCATCCAGCCCTCCACACCACGGGGTCCTGTTCAACCACCCCTCCACGGCCACCCCTCCACCGTCTACTGTTCATCCAGCCCTCCACACCACGGGGTCTTGTTCATCCAGAGGCAACGCCACCGCTCACTGTTCATCCAACCCCCCCCCCCCGCCCCGTGCAACACTCACTGTTCATCCCAGAGGCAGCATTGACCGGTTTCAGTTAGCAGCAGTAGCGAAGGAATCGCTCGATCGGGTTCAGTTAACAGCCATCGATCAATCGCTCGGGTTCAGTAACGCGTAGCCTGCAGTGCAATCGCTCGGGTTTAGTTATAGCCCAATGCCTCGCTTGGGTTCAGTTAGAGGCAACGCCTCGCACACACGCGCGTACGTGTACAAGAGAAACACGCATCGCTCGGCCCCCAACCTCCCACCGTAACCGGCAACTCCCTGAAATTTTTCTCCCCCTCGCATCTACCACGGTTTTTTCTGTCATGGACGACCCAAAGAATGTCATGCAGCTGCGTCTCCGGCCCTCCCAGGACGAAAAGCCCATTTCCTGTCATGATTTTTTGTCATAGAAGTAGGAGCCCACCACATTTATGATGATACCGGGTTTTGTAACAATTATCGTCATAGAAGTGTCATATGTATGACAAAAAAAAATTCGTTCGGCCCAAAATGTCACGAATGTGTCTTTTTTTTGTAGTGTTGGCGGGTGTCGTGGGGTTGGAACGGTTCTGACTATTGCTTCCTCCATTCCCATTGCCATTCTTAGGGCCACTGTGGTTGTGTGAACTTCCTCCATTGTGTGTATGTACTCCATGGTTGTGCCCTCCATGGTTATGAGTATGTCCTCCCGAGTACGGGAATAGCGAGGCTTCTACTGAGCTCCAGAATTGTACCTTCCATGTTCATACTTCCTCTTGCGATTGTCAATCTGCTGTTGCTTGCCTTCTATCATGAGGGCCCGGTCTACCAACTCCTGGTAGTTGTTGAAGGTTGCCACCATCAACTGCATACTCAGCTCATCATTGAATCCCTCAAGACACTTCTCTTGCTTCGTGGCGTCTGTGGCCACATCATCTGGGGCATAGCGTGCTAACTTGCTGAACTCATCCACATACTGTCCCACTGTACGACTCCCTTGGTGCAAGTTGTGAAACTCACGCTTCTTCATACTCATGGATCCAGCTGAACATGTGCGGTGCGGAAAGCCTGCTGAAACTGATCCCATGTAACTATAGCAATGGGATAAGTGGTGGTGAAGTTCCCCCACCAAGATGCTACGGGTCCATCAAGCTAATGTGCGGAAAAGCATACTCTCTCCGCATCTGTGCATCCGGTAGTGGTCAGCTCTCTTCCAATCTTGCGGAGCCAATCATCTGCAACGATTGGCTCGGTGCTGCTAGAGAACACCGGCGGATTCAACCTCAAAAAACGGGCTAGGTTGTCAACATGGGGTGGTGGCGGTGGGTTGTTCTTGTTGTTGCCTTGATTCTGGTTCTTGTTCTGGACTAACATATGCATCAAGGTATTCTGCTACTGGATCAACTGGGTGAGCTCCGGCGGGAAAACAAATCCGGTGTCACATCTCGGAGGTATCTGATGGGTTAGAGGGGGTGAGAAAACCGAATAGAATGAGGTCTAAGAGAGATTTCACTACCCATATGCATATGAGACAAATACAATCAATTCACTTCATTCAATATCAAACAAGGTTGACACAAACAATCTAAACTACCATTACCCATTGATCGATACTAACTACTTGGGAGAATACTATTAGTAACATGGTGATCGTCTAAAAATTTTGATCGGTGGAAGACTCCATAATATCTGCTCCAGCTTCGTCTACATAGTCATCATCACTGTCATCATTTGGATCACTGTCCGTGTCGGTGTCGTCCAAGATGATGTAGTCCTCTGAACAGATCTCCACTTCAGGTTCTCACTTCTGATTCGTCACGGGTATTCCTAGCTTCTTCCTCACTTCTTCATGCTTCTCCAGTAGCACAACAATTTCTTATTCATATCCATCGCATGTTGACTTGAGTTCCTCTTCTAGCTCGATATTTCTCTTCATTAGGTTCTTGGTCTCCTTCATGATAGTGCACATCTAGTTCTCATATTGACGAATGTGCTGATCCATCTCCTGAATGTAGGCTGCAATTGATCCATCCTTCCTGGTACGAATCATCTCCCACTCCTCGTCTCGGCATCCACATATCTGATAGAAGGTGTCTTCAAGCTCCTTGTGTTACACCTCAAAAATGCGTCCAATAGTGATGTGGGCTTCCATGCTCTTTCACAAGTTCCAACTTGGTGCATCCAAGGTAAAATCAATGGGCTCCGTTGTTGGCGCAAATGTCCTCCCAGGTACACGAACTTTGATCCTCCATCGCTCCTCTTCCGGTAAAGTTGCAGTGAAGGTTCCAGTGAAGCTTGGTAGTCCAATGTTCAGGTACTTCGTGACTTCCTTTAAGTGTCATCGGAAAGGGGTGTTGTCATCCGTCTGAGTGAACTTGTTCCTAGGGTCCGCCATCTATAGAGTAGAAATAGAGGAGAATTAGAAATGATTAAAGAAGAGTATCCTGTGGCTTTTCCTAGTGGTCGCGTCCTACAGTCAGCGTGTGCTCTGATGCCATCTTGTAGCGACCATGGTCCCAATGGACCGAAGTCTCTGTGCTTAAGTGTCATCCCTGGATCGGTATGCTGACACACACAGTACTCGAGGAATTACAACAAAATTCAATCACACACTTATTACATCGAGGTCCTTAAAAAGAGAGTATCTGTTACACAAATAAAATGGCTGAAGGCCATCTAAACTAAATAACTGCGAAAGCTTCAAAGATAGATGAGTCCATCAACTCCAACGGCATAGCTGAGTGCATGACAACGACCTAGCACACCTTATTCTTCACCGGTAAAGTCTGCAACATGAGGCGTTGCAGCCGTGTAGGTCAGCACATGGAATATGCCGGCAGAGTTACACTTTAAAGTAAATGAATGCAAGAAACTATATCTACATGCATATTTGGATGGTGGAGGCTCTAAGATTAATTGTTTTTGCATAAAGCTAATTTTTCCCTGCAACAAAGGAATAAATTTTATTTACTACAAAGTTAAACCAATATTTGAAAAGGTTCCTCCAAGTCAAATCCCAACATTAATCAAGTATCATCATTATACCCAATTCAATTAATTAAAGAGTGATGAGATCAACAATAATATCCACTTCTAGATACTCAAGATGTCCATAACCGGGGACACGGCTAACCATGATTAGTTTATACACTCTGTAGAGGTTGCACACTTTTCCCCACAAGACTCGACCGCATCCATGATCGGATGATCGGGACATAGTATTTCTGAAGCATTAACACTCTACTCTAGGTAGACCGATACACCTACTTTCTCCTACATCTGCTAGTCCACCTCTTCAAGAGCTCACACAACTTACTCAACTATGCCAGAGCCCATAATGGCTTGTGGCTGCACACAAAAGTTTCTAGGAATGAAATATCATATGATTCCTTTGAGCCTGGGTGGAGAACCAAGTAAAAATCACACGGGTACTCCGGGATTTCCCAGATAGGCAAGCACTGGTTTCTCCAGGTTCCCCAACCAATCCACCCAGATGTGTATTAAAATTGCCACCTTAATGTTATCCAAAAATTATTAACTCTCACAACTTCCATGTGTATCATGACCTAATTCCCGTCTACGAGCATGGCTAAGCAAATTTGAGCATAACGTATATTCACGGGGTCATCAAAGGTAATAGGTTCCTACCTCAAGTACTACAACCAAACCACATGTTCCCAATCCTACTCATGCAAATATTTGAGGGGCAAAACAAATGCACAGTAAAAACTAGGTATTGAAGAGTATGATCAAAGTGTAACTTCCCTTCCCGACGATCAGAAACCTCTAGAGATTCGTAGTAACAAGCTCCGCACTCCGTAAAATCTAGTGTAGACAAACAATAGCATACATAAGCAATCAAGCAAATGATGCAAAGAGAAATCGAGAAAAGATCCAAATAAAACTCAAAACAAGCAAATAACTAGACTAAACAGAAAAAATTCTAACAACATTATTGTTGTGTGGATTAGATCTTACCAGTAGGTACATGTGATTAGCTACGATTTGCAAAAAGAATCAACTCAAACGGAGCTACGAAACTCAAGATATAAACAAGGCAAGATCAAATACTAATCTGAACTAAACTCAAATTTTAAATTGTCAAAATCATGTTCAAGTTTGTTTACTGGATAGAGGGGATCGTTACGAAGAATTAGGCATTGGGTCAATCTAATTTGTATCAACGAGCTAAAAGTTACGCTAGTTTGAAGATCAGGGGCTAAATCACGATAAAAGTATTCATGGATAGGTCCCTTGCCAAAAATAAACAGAAAAAGAAAAATCTATTGGACGAACATCCGCTAAGGGAGACTAACGAACAAACTCATTCATTAACAGAACTAATCGGGTGAACATCCGCTATTTAACAAACTAAAATAAAATAACCGATCTAATCTAACTAAACCAAAAAATACCGAGAAGACCGACGATTTTACCGGTTCGGTCAACGGTGAGGCAGGGCGGTCGGCGGCGGGGCTCCGGCGACGGTCGGCGAGGCGGGGCAGCAGCGAGCAGCGGCGGCGCGAGCGGTGGAAGCGGCGGTAGCGCGATTTGTGGAGAGGACGGGGTGGCAGGGCGCGACTTTTAAGGAGGCCGGGGGGGGGGTTGCCGACTTGGGGCAGGGCGGCCGGGCGACTCCGACCCGGACTCCCTACCGGAGTCCGGCGAGGACACGGGCGGCGGTGTCATTTTGCGCAAGCTGGGCCTTGGCTTGGCTCAGCTAGGTCGGCCCAGTCGGCATGCGCACGTTGTTTTAAACAACGTCGTGAAGAAAAATCCGAATAAAAATAAAATAAAACTCCAGAAATAATTTTCACCATCCCCTCCTAATATTTGGGACAATGTGAACAATTTTCTAGACTAAATGCAATTTTTAAAACTGCATCTTTTTCCCTAATTTAAATAAAATGCAACCGAATAAAATTGCAAATAAAACTCAAATACAATAATTTGACTTCCAAATTCTTTTCCAACATTTCTCCTCTGTTTTGAAGAAGTCCTTTTATCTTCTCTCTTTTATTTTTATTGTTTTGAAATAATCTCAAAGAATTTGTTGAAATCAAATTGATCCACTTTTCAAATTTAAATAAATTCAAAAATGAAAATTATATGGAACCTACAACTCTCTCCTTGGGTCCTTGAGTTGCTTAAGATTTCTTGGATCACAACCAAAATTGAACAACAAAATGCAATAAACCATGTATGCATATGATGATCTATGTATAACATCCAAATTGAAAATTGGGATGTTACAACCTAACTGGAACCAGCTGCCTTCAAGCAGTATACGCCCCGGGCTAAACAGATACACCCTTACGAGGCATCTGACCATAAGCCCGTCGGTAGAAAAAACAAACCCTTTAGAGGATATAGGCCCGTTCTTGACAAACTCCTTGACAAGCCCTGTTCGATACACACGACTCCAAGCACAGACTCAACTCACAACCTCCGTGGATGTAGGGTACTCTGGTAGGTAGCTAAGAGTGGGGAGGCTATCCTCACCACCGCCACTCTAGAGAAACACTCACCGGAGGAGGACGATTTCAACATTCTCACGGTCTTCGAGACCTTCTCTTCAAATAATAGGCGTAAAAGGGCACTCCGCGACCTCGCCAAAGTCGACCACGTAACCGCACCGAGCCCATGGAACGACGCGACAATATCCTTCACCGCCGCCGATGAACCAAAGGCCCGATCAGTCCGAGCACCCACCACTCTAGTGCTAAACTTGATTTTGGACGACTTTCGACTTACCAAAGTGCTCATGGGTGGAGGTAGTGGGCTTAACCTCATCTATGAGGACGCGCTCGACAAAATGCAGATTGACAGAACAAGCATCGAGCAAAGCAACACCACCTTTTAAGGCATCATCCCTACTCGAGAAGTATGATGCTCTGGGAGAACTAAATTGGATGTAGTATTTGGCACGCCTAAAAATTATAGGTCCGAAGAGTTGCTCTTCCACGTGGTCCCCTTCAACAGCGGATATCACACCATCCTCGGGCGGGACACTTTCTCACGCTTCCAAGCTATACCCCATTACGGGTACATGAAGCTTAAAATGCCAGGGCCCAATGGAATAATCACAATTTCGAGTGACCCTTCGTGCCGAAAACAAAACCGCATCATTGGCCCTCGAGGCACTATCTAAAGCCCTAGCGGCCGAAGAACTAACCACCCTATGATCCACGGTGGACAAGGATGATGTGATTCTTGATAAGAGACCTAAATCCACTTCTTTCAAGCCAGCAGATGAAATAGTTAAATTTCAAGTGCACCCGACGGACCCCAATAAAACAACATCTATCGAAGCACAACTGGATCCGGTAGTAGACGCCGCCTTATGCACATTCCTATGCGAAAATTGAGATATCTTCGCCTGGCACCCTTCGGAGATCCCCGAGATCCCACGCAGGCTGGCCGAACATAGCCTCAACATAATTTAAGGGTTTAAACCTGTCAAGCAAACGCTGCGGTGATTTTCAAAACCCAAGCGACAAGCTATGTGGGAAGAGCTAGCCAAACTGCTAGAGGCCGGGTTCATTAGGGAAATCAAACACCCGGATTGGCTAGACAACTTGGTCATGGTGCCAAAGAAGGATAAATTCTGGCGCCTTTGTGTCGATTTCAAAGACCTCAATAAAGCTTGCCCTAAAGATCCTTTCCCATTGCCCCGCATTGACCAGATCATCGATGCAACCGCAGGACACGACTCACTGTGTTTCCTCGATGCTTACTCCGGATACCATCAGATTAAAATGAAGGTGCCCGACTAGGCTGCAACGACATTCATCACCCCGTATGGCCCTTTCTGTTTCAACACCATGCCTTTTGGGCTTAAAAATGCTGGTGCCACTTACCAACGGCTGATTCAAACATGACAGCTGAAGCATATGTGGATGACGTTGTCATCAAAACCAAACACGTTGAATCACTGGTGGACGATCTTCGCCTCACCTTCGACAACCTCCGAACATAAAATATACGGCTCAATCCGGAAAAATGTGTCTTTGGTGTCCCAACCGGAAAGTTGCTAGGGTTCATTGTTTCCCATAGAGGAATTGAAGCAAACCCAGCTAAAATCCAAGCCTTGTCACAATTGGCTATACCAACAGACCTAAAGTTGGTCCAAAAACTAGCAGGGTGTGTGGCGGCTTTGAGCCGCTTTATCTCCAGATTAGGAGAAAAAGCATTACCACTGTACAGACTACTTAGGCGCGCCGATAGCTTTGAATGGACAGAGGCTGCTACAGTCAGATTGGAAGAAATAAAAGCCTTACTAGTAGGGAACCCAATCCTAGCTGCCCCAGGTGTTGGCGATCCTATGTTGCTTTACATCTCCACAACTCACCAGGTAGTAAGCGATATACTCGTCGTCCAGCAAGGGAAGAGGGACATAAATTCCTCATCCAAAAGCCAGTCTATTACGTATCGGAGGTCCTCACACCATGCAAATCCCGATACCCTCACTACCAAAAGATAGCTCATATGGTCTTTATGGCATCCTGAAAACTCTGACACTATTTTCAAGAGTGTTTGATCACGGTGGCATTTGAAGTACCACTTAAAGACATTATCAACAACGGGGACGCCACCGGCTGCATAGCTAAATGAGCCATCGAGCTCTTACCGTTCGAGATAACATACAAGCCATGCCGACCTATTAAATCTTAGGTGCTGGCCGACTTCGTCGCGGAATGGACGGAAGCCAAGCTCCCTAAAGAGTATAGTTCATACTCCAACTTTATCATGTACTTCGATGGCCCTAAAATGCGAGCCGGACTGGGGCTGGCATAATCTTGACATCCCCCACGAGGGACATAGTCTGTTGTGTGTTACAAATCATGTATACGGACTCCAATAATGCAGTCGAATATGAGGTGCTTCTACACGGTCTCCGCATGGCTGTCTCCTGGGTATACAATGGCTAGAGGTGCGTGGCGACTCAAACCTCGCAATATCTCAGGTCAATGGAGGGTTCAATGCAAAAGATCCAAAATGGCGGCATATCGAAATGCCGTATTAAAAATATCGGCTCGGTTCGAGGGACTTGAATTCCACCATGTCGCTCGAGACAGTAACCAGGAAGTCGACATCCTCGCTCGCATGGGCGCCAAGCGCGACCCCGTCCCTCCTAATACCTTTGTGGATAGGCTCTTTAGGCCATCCATGGTGTGGCAGGGCGAGAGCAGAGACACGAGTACGGACCTCGTCACACCCCCAGCAGCCGAACACAATACAGATACCATCGGGGGTTCAGATGCCGAAATAACACCTCTTCTCATGAGATCATGGCCGTTATTGCTCCATGAACCAAACCTTTCCTGGCCTACCTTAATAGGAAGGAGCTTCCTGATGATCAAAATGAGGCCCGTCACATAGTTCGGCGTTCTAAAGCCTACAAAGTTCACGAGGGTGAACTGTACAAGAAGAGCACTACCAGAGTTCTCCAAAGGTGCATCTCCGAAGAAGAGGGACAACAACTCTTGGCGGAAATACATGCTGGTCTGGGCGGCCATCATGCCGCAGCTCGGGCCCTCGTAAGCAAAGCTTTCCAGGTAGGTTTCTTCTGGCCAACGGCTCGAGCAGACGCACAAGCCCTTGTCCAACGTTGTGTGGGTTGTCAGCTTTTTGCCAACCAAAGTCATATGCCTCTCAGTGCCTTAAGAACAATCCCCATCACTTGGCCTTCACAGTCTGGGAGCTTGGTATGGTCGGACCCCTTAAAGGGGGAAGCCACAAAAAGAAATATTTACAGTGATGGTAGATAAATTCACTAAATGGATAGAGGCCAAACCAGTAAAAGTAGCTGAAGCAGGGCCAGTGATTGACTTTATATCCGGTGTGGTACACTGCTACTATGTCCCGCACAGCATCATCACTGATAATGGCTCCAATTTTATAGCTGATGAGGTGAAAAAGTGGTGTGCTAAGTTGGGCATTAAACTCGACTATGCATCCGTCTACCACCCTCAAACAAACGGTCAAGTTGAATGGGACAATGCCTGATAATGAGCGGCATTAAGCCCAGACTGGTGCGCTCCTTACGAGAATCAGACAAGCACTGGGTTGAGGAACTCGATTCTGTACTCTGGGGGATGCGAACTATGCCTAATTGAACGACCGGATACACACCTTTCTTCATGGTGTACGGCGCAGAAGTTGTCCTGCCCTGCGACATTATTCATGGCTCGCCTCGAGTGCGCATGTACGAAGAGCGAGAAGCCGAGCTCGATCGATAGGATGACCTAGAAGGACTCAAAGAGGAGTGTGATGTTGCAAAAGCCCGTTCCGCATTTTATGAACAATAGGCCAGGCAATACCAAAGCAGAGAAGTGCAGGCCAAGACATATAATGTCGGCGACCTTGTCTTACGTCTCCCAGAGAAGAAGAGTGATAATCTCAAACCAAAGTGGGAGGGGCCCTTCATCATAGATGAAGTTCTTACAGGAGGAGCCTATCGCCTTCGTAGTGCACCAGATAATCTCCTTGAGCCGAATCCATGGAACGCCGCTCGTCTCCAAAGATTCTACAGATAGTTCGGTCACACTCTCTTTACTTTTTTACTTTAACTAGGTTTCTCCTTTCTCCACTCATTCTTGTTTTTTCCTTTTTATATTCCAAGGTATGTTTGGATCTACCGAACTGTTAGGGGTACTCATCTTTAAATGTATACACCCCACTATAACTGGGGGCTTCTTTAATGAAGCTTATTATTAAAAGCGTATGGCTTACATTGTCTATGTCGTTTGTTTTATACATATTTTTCCATTATATGCACCTCTATGACTTAAGTTTTTGCCAAGCTGGGTTGCCTTGCTCCTGTGCTTATACCCTACATTCCCGATTGTTCGGCTAGGGTGTAAAGGGAGTACCTCTGCGATTGCTACAACCGGGTAATTCGTATCTGTACCTCGGACGGGTGATACCGAAAGCTAGCGTTCTTAAGGGAATAATTGGTCGACAACCAATGACGGACTATTTACATTTATGTAATTCTTCTAAACAAATACAGGATACCATGCCCATAATTCGGATTCAAGCCTAGGCATGCATAATTCAGCATGCCGACCCAAGGAAAGGAAGCCCTAACGGAACTATTTTCCCAGGAAGATGTTTCTTATGTTAAATAGTAATATAACATACCTCCCCGAACAAATTTTGTCTGTCTGAGCAATATGACCAGATTGCCTGGTTTCTGGACATACTGAATGTTTATTAAATTCCAACATGGTATCCATAAACACTCCAACTTCTTGGTTCAGAGGTTGAAGCCGAAGGCCTGCAATGACAAATTTTTACAAGTTCGGCCGGAGATAAAGTTCTATGATAAAGTACATTGGTACATAGAATCAAAGGCCTACTCTTTCTCTATGCCATCTATAAGCCTGTCTAACCTACAGTCTTCTTGTGAATATTTCACAGCTATCATCACTTGGTCATATACCAAGTTCACAGGAATCTCTTTTCCGTCCGGTCCCTGAGGTCCAACTCGGGCCATATGATTTGGATTGAGTCCGGTGTAGCGTGTTTTCACCATCGCCCATGCCTCTCGTGCACCTTCCCAGCATACTAATGACTTCCATAGCTCAAAACGGCACTGCGCACCTTTGAACAGGTTCGCCAACCCCTTCATACTTTCTGGTGGGGCATTGGATGGCCATAAGGCTTTAATCATACTCTTCATGGCTTTTCGGGCCCGCTCGTGCACTCTAGGCAGTTCTCTTAGAACGTCACCTTGGAATTCAGACAGTTCATCGGGCGCCCGGTTAATACACCTGCAAGAACAGCATTATAAGACTCCATATTATAAGATTATATGCATCCCCTGGATAGTTCAAAGGACATACCTAATATGCCTCCTTTCAAATTTTTGTTCTCTTCATGCGCGCCCGATAATTGAGCCTTTAAACTCTTTATTTCTTCGGCTTGATTATCCCTCTCCTCATCGAGTTTGTTCTTCTGGTCACTAGTCACCGTGACTTTCTTCAATTCCTCTAACTCGGAGGTGGCGGCATGTAGCTTTGTCCGGCTTGCTTCAAGCTCCTGGGACAGCGTATTATTCTTCTCTTGAGAACCTGTGGTGATAACGATCCTTAAACCAGTTGGTCTAAAAACCGCTTCAAGTCTCAGGGGCTACTAGTATATGTCTATTAAATCCACACAAACTGTTACCTATGTATCTTTCAAAAACAGGTGAGCAACTTCGATAAGTCCATCACGGGCGACTAGGATATATGCATCCATGGTGCTGAGGGCGGTAAATTCCTCCTCAGTGAAAGCTGGAGCGCACAGTGTCTCTTTCAGTCGTTGATGATTCATCGCGCTCTCCACTTTGGAATTTGTGACAAATACGTCATTCGAATCCTCATGATGCAGATGAGTCTGTGCCGCATCCGTATTGGTTCTTGTCCCGGTCGATGAGCCCGGCACCGGATTGGCTAATGCTCGGCTAGTCGGAATTTTGGACATGGTTTACTGTGTGCTCCTCCTAGAATAAGAGAGGGGGGAGGGAGAAATATGACAATTTGGTCTTATGCCTAGACGCATATCGAAGGTCATACCTCTTTGATGATGGAGGGGGTTTGATGATGCTCCCGATTTCCTTTCGTTTTGAAGGCCCACCCTACAAAGATGCTGCCTTCCTTGGGGCCGCCCTCGATTGGGTACGGCTCACTGAGTGCCGATCCTACAAAGCACGATTCAGTGTGATGGGTGAGATGCGAGAAGGGGCTCCTCTTTTGGAGGGTGATTTCCGAGCACTTACATTAATGAAAGGGAGAAGGGGGCAGTCGGTAGTAATATCCACTTCCGAGCCGTCAAGGCTCATTTGATAAAAGACTACATCATCAAACTCTATAAATATATCTAGATCCTCGCGGAAGCCGGGGTCTTCATTGCGAGAATGATCCTATGGTTGAGGGGAGGGGCAGTGAACGTTTTTGACTACTTTCCTCCATGACTGCTTTCAAAGATAATCAAAATAGTTAGCACCCCTCGATAACGAGGTAGAACAATGCCGATAATCGACAAACTTACCCATTCAATGGGGTTGTACTTGGAAAAACCTTCTCGTCAATTTAAGCAGAGAAATTAATCTTCCTTCCCCTTATAAAGATCTGCCAGAATGGCGGCCAGAGCGGCTGGGGTATCCGGGCCCTCGCGCCTATAGCGAGTTGATCCGTCATCCCCATTGTAACACCATAAAGGGGTCACTTTGGATTGAAGGGGCTGGATGCATCGCTTTATCGTGATAGTCGTAACTTCGATTATCGAGAGTCCGGAGTGGGCAAGTAATCTGACCTTGCTAACTAACCTCATTACTTCCGCACTATCTTCTTGCATGGGGCTCCGGGATGCCAATTAATTAGCTTCTTTGGAGGAGCACCGAAGAATTCTGGAAGCCCACACCGAACTGGTTCCGGAAGGGGAACGTCTTCAATATAAAACCATTCTGAAGACCATTCTTCGGACCCCTTCTTGGGAGTTCCAATGGGGTAGCCTGATCCAGCTATGCGTCAAACTTCGGCGCCGCCCACTTCAAATATAGAACCACCTTGATGGCGGGGGATGAGGCAGAAGAACTTTCTCCATAGTTCGAAATGAGCCTCGCAGCCTAAGAACAGCTCGCAGAGGGCGACAAAACCCTAAATATGTAGGATTGAACCTGGCATGAGGTTGTGCAGCTCGATCCCATAGGATTCCAGTAGACCCCTGAGAAAGGGATGTATCAGGAATCCTAAGCCCCTCAGAAGAAACGAGACGAAGCACACCCTCTCCTCCCCGCTTGGGTTGGGGAAATTCTCTACTAGTGCGTCATTGCCAATCGGGGCCAAACCCGCCCGCACGGAGACTAGATCTGCGGGAGGGAGATATCCCTGCGTATGAAGTCGACTCAGCTGGATATGGGACACTGAACAGCTTCGCCAATCACCCTCTTGAGGGCCATGGGGGCACGAAGAAGAGCTAGGGGTGCTCGTCATGTTTTGGAGTTTTTCGTGATTTTGCTCTAATGCTCTTCCCGTGATGTGGGATGGCATTTGGGTATCTAACCTCTTTATATAGATGTCGCCCATGCGAGGCAAGGGGCTTATTGGTAAAAAAATAATGGATCGTTCGCATTCACCTAACGCGTGGAAATCAAGGCGACAACAGGAAGGGATCATAAAGGCAGAACATGGAGGCGAAAGCAGGACTAACATCAATCCGGAGTATGTTAAAGAACCCGCCTTGCAAAGTCGACGACATAAGCCGGATACTACGTCGTCACTGAAGGCAAGTTCGAGGGCTACTGAGGGAGTCCTGGATTCGGGGGTCCTCAGGTGTCTGGCCTATTCAATATGGGTCGGACTCATGGGCTGTAAAGATAAAGTGGAAAACTGTCCCCCGTGTCTGGGTAGGACTCCTGTGTGCATGGACAACAAGATTGGTGTCCGGATATACTATTTCCTTCCCTTGTAAACCAACTCTGTACAACCCTAGGCCCCTCCCGTTTATACATAAACCGGAGGGTTTAGTCCGTAGAGGCTATCAGAATAATCATATGCTAGACAGATAGGGTTTAGCCATTATGATCTCGAGGTAGATCAACTCTTGTAACCCCTATACTCATCGAATATAATCAAGCAGGGTGTAGGGTTTTACCTCCTATAAGAGGGCCCGAACCTGGGTAAACATTGTGTACCATTGTCACTTGCTACCATTGATCCTTAGACGCACAACTTGGGCCCCCTACCCGAGATCTACTGGTTTTGACACCGACACCCGCACCCTTGTGGGCACCCCGTGACCCTCCTGACCTAATTCTTTTGTCTATATATTACCATATATCCCAAAACCAACAGGGGCATTCACGAAAACACTTTTCCACCGCCGCAACCTTCTGTACTCGTGAGATCCCTTCTAGGGGCCTTTTCCGGCGTCCTGCCGGAGGGGAATTCGATCATGGAGGGTTTATACATCAACTCTATTGCCCTTCTGATGAAGCGTGAGTAGTTTACCACAGACCTACGGGTCCATAGGCAGTAGCTAGATGGCTTATTCTCTCTCTTTGATTCTCAATGCCATGTTCTTGGAGATCTATTCGATGTAATATTCTTTTGCGGTATGTTTGCCGAGATCCGATGAATTGTGGATTTATGATCAGCTTATCTATGAATATTATTTGAATCTTCTTTGAATTCTTATATGCATGATTTGATATCTCTGTAATTCTCTTTGAACTATCGGTTTGGTATGGCCAACTAGATTGGTTTTTATTGCAATGGAGAAGTGCTTAGCTTTGGGTCCAATCTTGCGGTGTCCTTTCCCAGTGACAGTAGGGGAAGTAAGGCACGTATTGTATTGTTGCCATCGAGGACAAAAAGATGGGGTTTCCATCATATTGCTTGAGTTAATTCCTCTACATCATGTCATCTTACTTAATGTGTTACTCTGTTCTTTATGAACTTAATGCTCTAGATGCCTGTTGGATAGAAGTTGATATGTGGAGTAATATTAGTAGATGCAGAATTGTTTCGTTCTACGTGACACGGGCATGATGCCTGTATTCATGATCATTGCCTTAGATATTGTCATAACTTTGCACTTTTCTATCAATTGCTCGACAGTAATTTGTTCACCCACCTTGCTATCTTGAGAGAAGCCTCTACTAAAACCTATGGCCCCTGGGTCTATTTTCCATCATACAAGTTTCCGATCTACAACATTAGTTTCCGATCTACTATTTTTGCAATCTTTTACTTTCCGATCTATAAACCAAAAATACCAAAAAAATTATTTTATCGTTTATCTATCTCTGTCAGATCTCACTTTTGCAAGTAACAGTGAAGGGATTGACAACCCCATTATCACGTTGGGTGCAAGTTTGTTTAATTGGTTGTGCAGGTATTTGGTGATTTGTGCGTTATCTCCTACTGGATTGATACCTTGGTTCTCAAACTGACGGAAATACTTATCTCTACTTTGCTGCATCACCCTTTCCTCTTCAAGGGAAAAACTAATGCAAGCTCAAGAAGTAGCAGGAAGAATTTCTGGCACCGTTGCCGGGGAGATCTACGCCAAGTCAAGACAAACCAAGTACCCATCATAAACTCTCATCTCTTGCATTACATTGTTCGCCAATCGCCTCTCGTTTTCCTCCCCCAACTTCTAAAACGATTTTCAAAAAGATTTGTCTTTTCTTCGCCCCTCTTCAATTCGTCTTCTTCCCTTGCTTTTTGTGTGCTCGTGTGTTGGATTGCTTGCTTTGTCACGATGGCTCAAGAGAATACCAAATTTTGTGACTTTTCCTGCACCAATAATAATGATTTTATTAGTACTTCGATTGCTCCTGCCACTAATGTGGAATCTTGTGATATTAATGCCGCTTTCCTGAATCTTGTTATTAAAGATCAATTTTATGGCCTTCCTAGTGAAGATGTCGCATCCCGTCTAAACAATTTCGTTGATTTGTGTGATATGCAAAAGAAAAAAGATGTGGATAATGATATTGTTAAATTGAAGCTATTTCTGTTTTCACTTAGAGATCATTCTAAAACTTGGTTTTCATCTTTGCCGAAAAATAGTATTGATTCATGGAACAAGTGTAAAAATGCTTTTATCTCTAAGTATTTTCCTCCCGCTAAGATCATCTCCCTTAGGAACGATATTATGAATTTTAAGCAACTTGATCATGAACATGTTGCACAATGTGCGAGAGGAGGAAATTGATGATACAAAATTGCCCTACTCATGGTTTGAATTTGTGGATGATTATACAATTTTTCTATGCCGGATTGAATTTTGCTTCTAGAATTTTTTAAGCTTTGGCCACGGGAGGCACTTTTATGGAAATTACCTTATGAGAAGCTACTAAACTCCTAGATAATATTATGGTTAATTATTCTCAATGGCACACGAAAGATCTTCCACTAGTAAAAAAAGTGCATGCGATTGAAGAGATTAATGTTTTGAGTGGAAAGATGGATGAACTTATGAAATTATTTGCTAGTAAGAGTGCTTCTGTTAATCCTAATGATATGCCTTTGTCTACTTTGATTGAGAGTAATTATGAATGATGTGAATTTTGTTGCTAGGAACAATTTTGGTAATAACGCATATAGAGGTAACTTTAATCCTAGGTTGTTTCCTAGTAATTCCTCTAATAATTATGGTAATTCCTACAACAATTCTTATGGAAATTTTAATAAGAGTCCCTTTGATTTTGAGATGAGTGTTAAATAATTTATGAGTTCGCAAAAGAATTTCAATGCCTTGATTGAAGAAAAATTTCTCAAGATTGATGACTTGGCTAGGAACGTGGATAGAATTTCTCTTGATGTTGATTCTTTAAAACTTAGATCTATGCCACCCAAGCATGATATTAATGAGTCTCTCAAAGCCATGAGAATTTCCATTGATGAGTGCAAAGAAAGAACCGCTAAGATGCGTGCTAAACAAGATTTGTTTGTAAAAGCGTGTTCTTCTAGTTTTTCTAAAAATAATGATGAAGATCTTAAAGTGATTGATGCGACTCCTATTGAATCTTTGTTTTCTAATATAAATCTTGATAAATATGGGAGTGGAGATGAGTCACCTTTAGTTAAAAGGTGTCCCGATGATCCGGAGTTTTTAGATCTTGATGCAAAAATTGATAAAAGTGGGATTGGAGAGGTCAAAACTTTAAGTAGCAATGAACACACTCTTTTGGATTTCAAGGAATTTCATTATGATAATTGTTCTTTCATAGATTGTATTTCCTTGTTGCAATCCATGTTGAATTCTCCTCATGCTTATAATCAAAACAAAGCTTTTACTAAACATATCGTTGATGCTATGATGCAATCTTTTGAAGAAAAGCTTGAATTAGAAGTTTCTATCCCTAGAAAACTTTATGATGAGTGGAAACCTACTATTAAGATTAAATTAAAGATTATGAGTGTCATGCTTTGTGTGATTTGGCTGCTAGCGTTTCCACAATTTCAAAAACTTTATGTGATGTTTTAGGTTTCCGTGAATTTGATGATTGTTCTTTAAATTTGCATCTTGCGGATTCCACTATTAAGAAACCTATGGGATTTATTAATGATGTTCTTATTGTAGCAAATAAGAATTATGTGCCCATAGATTTCATTGTTCTTGATATAGATTGCAATCCTACATGTCCTATTATTCTTGGTAGACCTTTCCTTAGAACGATTGGTGCAATTATTGATATGAAAGAAGGAAACATTAGATTTCAATTTCCATAAAGGAAGGGCATGGAACAATTTCCTAGAAAGAAAATTAAATTTCTATATGAATCTATTATGAGAGCTACTTATGGATTGCATACCAAAGATGACAATACCTAGATCTATTCGTGTTTTTATGCCTAGCTAAGGGCGTTAAACAATAGCGCTTGTTGGAAGGCAACCCAATTTTTATTTTTGTTCTTTGCTTTTTGCTCTGCTTTGCATTGAATAATTCATCTAGCATATGGTTAGATGTGGATTTGTGTTTTAATTAGTGTTTGTGCCAAATAAGACCTTTGGGATAGCTTACGGCGATAGTTGTTTTGATCTTGCTGAGAAACAGAAACTTATGCACCCAGGAAAATATTTTTCATAATTCATAGAAGCGTGCTTTTGATCTGATTCCTTTTGCAATGGATTGGTACACAAATTTCCCAGGGTTTCCTAATTGTTCATAATTTTTGGAGTTACATAAGTATTCGAGAGTTACAGATTGCTACAGACTGCTCTGTTTTCGACAGATTCTGTTTTTTGCGTGTTGTTTGCATATTTTGATAAATCTATGGGTAGTATCGGGGGGTATGAACCATGGAAAAGTTGGAATACAGTAGATATTACACCAATATAAATAAATAATGAGTTCACAACAGTAACATAAAGTGGTGATTTATTTTCTTATACTAACGGAGCTTATGAGATTTTTTTGTTGAGTTTTGTTTTGTGAAGTTTTCAAGTTTCGGGTAAGGATTTGATGGACTATGGAATAAGGAGTGGCAAGAGCCTAAGCTTGGGACGCCCAAGGCACCCCAAGGTAATATTCAAGGACAACCAACAGCCTAAGCTTGGGGATGCCCCGGAAGGACATGCATGAATCGTGATTTATTAGAATACTCTATGTGCTTCACTTATATCTTTTGAGCTAGGCAATTTTCCTCTAGTGCTTCACTTATATATTTTTAGAGCATGGCGGTGGTTTTGTTTTATAGAAATTGTTGAACTCTCTTGCTTAACTTATATTATTTTGAGAGTCTCTAAACAGCATGGTAATTTTCTTTGGTTATAAATTTAGTCCTAATATGATAGGCATCCAAGAGGTATATAATAAAAACTTTCATATAAAGTGCATTGAATACTATGAGAAGTTTGATTCCGTATGATTGTTTTGAGATATGAAGATGGTGATATTAGAGTTATGCTAGTAAGTGATTGTAAATTTGATAAATACTTGTGTTAAAGTTTGTGATTCCCGTGGCATGCACGTATGCGTTATGTGATGAAGTCGGAGCATGATTTACTTTTTGATTGTCTTCCTTATGAGTGGCGGTCGTGGACGATCGACGGTCTTTTCATGCCAATCTATCCCCCTAGGAGCATGCACGTAGTACTTTGTTTTAATAACTAATCGGTTTTTGCAATAAGTATGTGAGTTCTTTATGACAAATGTTGAATCCATGGATTATACACACTCTCACCCTTCCACCATTGCTAGCCTCTCTAGTACCACGCAACTTTCGCCGGTACCATACACCCACCATATACCTTCCTCAAAACAGCCACCATACCTACCTATTATGGCATTTCCATAGCCATTCCGAGATATATTGTCATGCAACTTTCCACCGTTCCATTTATTATGACACGCTTCATCATTGTCATATTGCTTTGCATGATCATGTAGTTGACATCGTATTTGTGGCAAATCCACCATTCATAATTCTTTCATATATGTCACTCTTGATTCGTCGCACATCCCGGTACACCCCCGGAGGCATTCATATAGAGTCATATTTTGTTCTAATCGAGTTGTAATTCTTGAGTTGTAAGTAAATAAAAGTGTGATGATCTTCATCATTAGAGCATTGTCCCAGTGAGGAAAGGATTATGGAGACTATGATTCCCCCACAAGTTGGGATGAGACACTGGGTGAAAAAAAAGAGGCCAAAAAAGTGAGAAAGGCTCAGACAAAAAAAAGAGAAAAAATGAGAGAAAAAGAGAGAAGGGGCAATGTTACTATCCTTTTTCCACACTTGTTCTTCAAAGTAGCACCATGATCTTCATGATAGAGAGTCTCCTATGATATCACTTTCATATACTAGTGGGAATTTGTCATTATAGAACTTGGCTTGTATATTCCAATGATGGGCTTCCTCAAATTGCCCTAGGTCTTCGTGAGCAAGCGAGTTGGATGCACACCCACTTAGTTTTCTTTTGAGCTTTCATAAACTTATAGATGTATTGCATCCGTTGCATGGCACTACTCACTCACGTTGATATCTATTGATGTGCATCTCCATAGCCCGTTGATACGCCTAGTTGATGTGAGACTATCTCCTTGTTTTTGTCTTCTCCACAACCACCATATTCTATTCCACCTATAGTGCTATGTCCATGGCTCATGCTCATGTATTGCGTGAATGTTGAAAAGTTTGAGAAAATCAAACGTATGAAACAATTGCTTGGCTTGTCATCGGGGTTGTGCATGATTTAAATATTTTGTGTGATGAAGATGGAGCATAGCCAGACTATATGATTTTGTAGGATAAGCTTTCTTTGGCCATGTTATTTTGAGAAGACACGATTGCCTTGTTAGTATGCTTGAAGTATTATTGTTTTTTTTTTCAATTTTAAACTTTTGTTTTGAATCTTATGGATCTGAACATTCATGCCACAATGAATAAAATTACATGGATAAATATGTTAGGTAGCATTCCACATCAAAAATTCTATTTTTACCATTTACCGACTTGAGGACGAGCAGGAATTAAGCTTGGGGATGGTTGATACGTCTCCAACGTATCTATAATTTTTTATTGTTCCATGCTATTATATTATCTGTTTTGGATGTTTTATATGCATTTATATGTTATTTTATATTATTTTTTGGACTAACCTATTAACCTAGATCCTAGTGCCAGTTCCTGTTTTTTTTTCTTGTTTTTGAGTTTCGTAGAAAAGGAATACCAAACGGAGTCTGAATGGAATGAATCCTTCCCGATTATTTTTCTTGGAATAGAAGACAACCAGGAGACTTGGAGATGATGTCGGAGGAGCCACGAGGAGGCCACAAGGACGGAGGGCGTGCCTAGGGGGTAGGGCGCGCCCCCACCCTTGTGGGGCCCGGCGACCCTCCTGACCTAATTCTTTTGCCTATAAAAGGGGGTCTTCTTCCCAAATGAACCTTATCCTTCTAGCTCGTGTTTACCCCCCATTATTGACCTTCTTCGAGCTTGCCATCTCTCAATCCCTCCAATGACACATAACTAGCTCCAATTCATCAATATAATGTAGGCATGTATTCCCAATATAGTCATATGTGCTTATGGAAAAGAACTTGCATGACATCTTTTGTCCTACCCTCCCGCGACAGCGAGGTCCTAATGGAAACTAAGGGATATTAAGGCCTCCTTTTAATAGACAACCGGAACAAATCATTAAATCTTAGTGAGTACATGAACTCCTCAAACTACGGTAATCATCGGAAAGAATCCCAATTATTGTCACCTTGGGGTATGCAGATCATAACTCGTAATAGGTGTCCACAATTTGCAAGATCGGATCAAGAACACAAATATATTCATGAAAACATAAAGGGTTCAGATCTGAATTCATGGCACTCGGGCCCTAGTGACAAGCATTAAGCATAGCAAAGTCATAACAACATCATTCTCAGAACATAGTGGATACTAGGGATCAAACCCTAACAAAACTAACTCGATTACATGATAAATCTCATCCAACCCATCACCGTCCAGCAAGCCTACGATGGAATTACTCATGCATGGAAGTGAGCATCATGAAATTGGTGATGGAGGAAGGTTGATGATGATGACAGCGACGGATCCCCCTCTACGGAGCCCCGGACGGACTCCAGACCAGCCTTCTCAATCAAGAACAGGAGGCGACGATGGCTCCATATCATAAATCGCGATGAATCCTTCTCTCTGATTTTTATCTCCCCAAACGTGAATATATAGAGTTGGAGTTAGGGTCGGAGGAGGTCCAGGGGACCCACAAGGCAGGGGGCGCGCCCTAGGGGGGCGCCCTCCACCCTTGTGGACACGTGGTGGGCCCCTCTGGTTGATTCTTTCGCCAATATTTTTTATTTAATCCAAAAATATTCATGTGGTCGATCCCCTCTGGTTGATTCTTTTGCCAATATTTTTTATTTATTCCAAAAATATTTTCCGTAAATTTTCAGTTCATTCCGAGAACTTTTATTTCTGCACAAAAATAACACCAAGGCAACTCTGCTGAAAACATCGTCAGTCCGGGTTAGTTCCATTCAAATCATGCAAATTAGAGTCCAAAACAAGGGCAAAAGAATTTGGAAAAGTAGATACAATGGAGACGTATCAACTCCCCCAAGATTAACCCTTTCCTGGTCATCAAGCACTTCTGTTGACAAATTGAAAGTGATAAAGAAAAACATTTACAAACTCTATTTGATCTTGTTGTTGCAAATATGTATAGCCAGCATTCGGGTTTTCGGCAAATATTATGAACTAACCATATTCACAATAACATTTAGGTCTCACATTTACTCATATCAATGGCATAATTAACTAGCGAGCAATAATAATAAATCTCGGATGACAACACTTTTTCAAAACAATCATGATATGATGTAACAAAATGGTATCTCGCTAGCCCTTTCTGAGACTGCAAAACATAAATGCAGAGCACCCCTGAAGATCAAGGACTGGCTAGACATTGTAATTCATGGTAAAAGAGATCCAGTCACAATCATACTTACTATCAATTAATAGAAAAGCACACAAATGACAGTGGTGCTCTATAACTGGTGCTTTTTATAATTGGATGATGACTCAACAATAAAAGTAAATAGATAGGCTCTTCGTAGAGGGAAGCAGGGATTTGTAGAGGTGCCAGAGCTTGAGTTTTAAAATGGAGATGAATATAATTTTGAGCGGTATGCTTTCATTGTCAACATGACAACCAAGAGATCTCGGTATCACTACTAGAAAAAGGGTTGTTAGTGGCGCACCTATTTTTGCTATTAATGGCGCACTACAGGTGCGCCACTATTAACACGCCACTAGTAACAAATAGTAATGGCGCACCTCTGGTGCGCCACTAGTATCCCAGATAATAGTGGCACACCACACAATGCGCCATTACCATGTCCACCAGTGCGCCATTACTATGCCTCCCAGGGGGCCATATTTACCTTGTGCTCTGGGTTACTAATGGCGCACTTTCAGATAATGCACCACTGGTGTGTTTATTTCAGTGCGCCACTAAAGTGCAATATGGTGCGCCACTACTATGACTATTAGGAATTTTTTGTTTTCTGATATTTGCACAAGTTACAAAATACATTACTGCATAGAATATAAACAGCAGATTATCCAATACAATGGAAGATTAGTCTCCGAATACAATTCATCATATTAGTCTCCGAATTCAAAATACCTAACAAAGTTAGAACATTACAAGTCTCGAGACCGTGAGTAGCAAGTTTGTCTTCACATTACAAGTCAATATCGATCATCTAAACTACCATCACATAGAAGAGAGATGCGGTCACGATGAGCATCATCGTGATGAAACTGGTCTTCATCCGGTTCCTCCAACGCTCCCTCCTCTCTGCCGCTAGATAGCGCGCGTATCTAGCTTCCGCCTCCGCCCTAGTGGTGTACCCTTTGTAACTGTTACCGCTGAAACGGTTAACCTGTCTCCGATACTCCTCCCAGTCGTCGTAGACTCCGGGAACCTTACCCTTGTACACGACATACGACGGCATCTCTATGCACTAGACAAACAAAATGTTAGTAGCAATTCACAGACAATACATAAGCAATATATAAGTATGCAACAAAAGGATCGGAAGAGAAAAGCAACACATTAATAGCACGATTCATGGTCCTACTAATAAATAGCATCGATTACATATAAGTTGAACGACTGTCCAAACTAAAGAACATACAAGTTCATTAAAGTTTAATTACAACATGAGCTAATCGATATTTTAGAACTACATAGCATCACTACTTTCGACTCGACTCAGGGGCCGGAGCGTGGATGAAGCCGCCGTCTATCGTGATGGTCATGAAATCACGGTCGTTGTCAGCCTGCATTTGTAGCATTGTTTCTATCTCACTGTTGGACGGTTAATATCTGAGGTAGAATTGCCCCGAGGTACGAAGGACATCTTGATGGATGATTTCCGCAAACTCTAGCTGAATGCGAAAGAATTCTTGTCTGATGTCCACGTCCTGGATTGCCGACAAGCTTGCGGCCCAATCTTTGAGATTAGTTGGTAGCAGAAGGTGATTATGGTCCCGTACGATCGCCCACATGTGATGGAGGGTGTAGTAGGCATCCTTCTGACCGCCAGGCGACTGCTTGACACAGGGGAACATCATTATGTGGGTGATCACGTGCTTGTCGTACCTACGAATTGGCCTGCTGAAGGTGCCTCCAGATCTGGCGTAGCCGGGGAGAGCTTCATCAAGAACTTTCTTGATATTTGTGTAGTATTTCTTCGACTGACGGTCCGAGTCGAAATACATGGACATGGAATATTTCGGGCTTAAGAGGATGAGTGTGCAATGTGTGTCACTGCACAAAACACGGAATGTTAGAAAAAAAAACGATCAAAATCTAAGAAATCATATGTTATGGGGCGGTGAGGGGATGACTCACTCGATAAAGTAAGGCACAAGGAAGTTATCCTTATCTGGGTTCGCCAGAATGACGCATTCGAGGTATGAACTCACGACTTGCTGGTCCCCAGCGCTTCCCAAGATCTTGGGACGCATGTAGAAGGGGTCGACTATCACGATGTCCGGGGTCTTGTCTCTAATGATCCGCATCTCCATACTGAGCGAAAATAGTCGAATGAAGGTGTAGTGTAGCGGGTGAAGGTTAAACATAGCGAAGATGTCATCAAACCGCAGGACGATCATACCCCCGATGGTGCTATCGACAAAGCCCTTGCCTTCTGGCACCTTGGCCATGAAAACTGGGTATGCCACATCATTCTCGAAGAGACGCCGCTTCTCTAAAGAAAGAACACTGTCATGCAGACTCCGCATAGCACCGGTCGCATCATTGAGAAGATTAGTCGGTAGCATCAGCCTACCCGCCACATGCACCCTCCTGATATCCTTAGGTGAAGGTGGCCTGTCCTGAGCAAGGATCGTACTCTGTGCCGGCTGACTCGCACCCTTGTTATTCTTTCTTTTCCGTCCCTTCTTCTTCTGCTGTAATGGGATCGAGTTCTGCTCAGAGACCGCCTTCTTGAGTGTGTTGGGGCTGATAATATTTTGCACCTCGGATATCTGAGGCTCGGTGAAGGCGGCAGTTGCAGGCGTCTCCTGAGAATTGAACGCCAGAAGACGCCTGTTGCAATTGGGTTTCTCCGCGGTACCAGCTAGATCGCGATCGTCTTTTGCAGGGTTGGGTTCTTGAGAAGGAGGCCCCAAGAATTCGTCACTGTAGCCATGTTTGTTGAAGTACTTATCGACGTTGGCAAATGTACCGTCGTTGTCGTCGTCCACATCCTGTGCCATATGCATGTCCGGATCCTGTGCCATATGCATGTCCGGCATGTCCAGTAGCGTTGCGACGGTCTTGTCATGGCTTGGCGCCGGCGCGATTGGCGGTGTTGTCTGTGGGGTGGTGTACCCCGCCCCCAAACAAATCTGGCTCTTCGGCCAAAGCAGGGGCCAGCTTAAGCAGGCGCTGAGGGTCATCACATCATCTTCGTCGGCCCTAGGGGGTCAAAACGGAGGTAACAAGTCGTTGCAGCCTGGCAGCACCCGAACCAGTTGAACCCTATACAAGGTAGGTGGCATCGGATTACCGTGGAACACGGGGTTGCCCGGTTGAACGATTCTAGCCTTGGCGACATCAATCAACTCGCCGCCCACGAAGTGCAGGAGAGTGCATGGAACGTCGGCGGCGCCCTGCGAAAACATGTAGGGCGCCAGGGATGCCCAGTCAAAGGCAAGGAGATGTAGTCATCGGCCGAGAGGCTTAGTTACCGTGATGGCGTCGAGCTCGGCTAATGACCAGGCACTGCCAACGGCGGGCGTGCAAGTGAGGGAGGGGCCGCTTGCTGTCGAAGTGCCGGCCGGCGTATTCTTCCCACACCCAGGTGCATTAAGCTCCAATGCCCGCGCCGGCGCCGGAGACACCAATACCGCCACTGCCGGAGACACCAATGGCGCCGCCGGCGCGTTGTGCGAGTTGCTACCCGTGAAGCTGGGAATCGGGGGCGGCCCCTGTTGGCCGCCCGCAATCCACGCCTGTAGCCCCTCAATCAAGGTAGGCACAATGGCGGTGATCGTCGCTCGCAGTTGGTCTAGCACTTGCTCTTGGACCATCTCCGGAATCCGTGCCACTTGTGCCTTGAGTTCTTGAACCTCGCACTCCTGGCTTTCCGAGCTGGTCTTTCTCTCCTTTCGCCCAGTGTTATAGTATTCCGACCATTTCGTGGACAAGCCTTTGCCAGCCACATGACCAGTTGACGACGGCTTACTGAACTTATCCTTGTGTTTCATTACGTTCAACGCCCTATTTAAAGTGGTGTCCCAAGGGGAGCTCTGAGACGACCCCACGCTACTGCTTTCAGTGTCCTGCGGAAGGAACCTGAACCATTTAGAAATTTGGCTTCATTAATTAGAATGCACCCATATGGAGCTAATTATGCGGGGGCGTATTCCTTACCAGAACAAGCTCAAGCGCCTTGGTCTTCAGATCCGTGCTAAGCTCCTTTGTTACCGGGTCCACCTTGTATCGGGCCCTGACATAGTTCCTCGTCTGCTTGTCATGGTATTTATCAAAGAGGGGCGGTAGGCCTTGCTCGGCACGCTTCGCGTCCTCCTTGTCCCATATAGGTTCCGCCACTCTGTAACCGCCAGGACCGAGTTTGTGGACCCCTAAGTTCAAGTCCCGCATATCTTTCCCCCACTGACTTGATTCCGCGGTTGCGTTGCTCTCGCACTTGATCTTGAACTCCCGGTAGTCAGCTTCATTGATCGAAGGAATTGTCTCCTTGATCTTCTCATAACTATCACCTCTTAGAATCCTTCACCTCACCGCGGCTCTCCAAGTAGCCAGGGCCGTGCTCATCTTCGTGAGGGCGGCACTGTTCACTTTATTCCCCGAGAGGCGTGTGTTTGCGAAGTCATCGGGGAACTTTTATCATTCGTGCAGCTTCGTAAAGAGGAGGTTGCGCAAATTCCCTCGGTCACGATGCCTTAGGTTCTCGGTGTTGATCGAGACGGTGCTCCGGAGAATGCACCCAAGTTGTCCCGAGTACCCACTTACTAATTCTTTGGGCGTCGTTGGATGCCCACTGGAGGACACTTCAGTAAATTCCTGCTTGACGGTGTCGAGCATGTTCGGGCGCCTCTCCTTCCGTTGCCTCTTCGGTTGGCTGCCATCTGTGCGTGCGTTGCCATCATCAGTGGTGGCATCCTCGGCAGCACCATTAGTGGTGTCATCCCCGACGCCACTAGGGGTTGGGTAGTCGGGATCGGTGTCTTCCGCGGCGTCCTCATAGCGGTGAGGTTCTTCCTCCATCTCCTGGGACAGCTCCCAGAATGCCTTGCCCGAACCGCCGGCCTCATTGTTGTGGGCCATGTTTGCTCTAAATAGGAAAAAAGGATACTAGAGTTATTTCTTAAATGCAAAAAACAACAACAACAATAACAACAACAAAGCCTTTAGTCCCAAACAAGTTGGGGTAGGCTAGAGGTGAAACCCATAAGATCTCGCAACCAACTCATGGCTCTGGCACATGGATAGCAAGCTTCCACGCACCCCTGTCCATAGCTAGCCCTTTGTCGATACTCCAATCCTTCAGGTCTCTCTTAACGGACTCCTCCCATGTCAAATTCGGTCGACCCCGCCCTCTCTTGACATTCTCCGCACGCTTTAGCCATCCGCTATGCACTGGAGCTTCTGGAGGCCTGCGCTGCATATGCCCAAACCATCTCAGACGATGTTGGACAAGCTTCTCCTCAATTTGTGCTACCCCAACTCTATCTCGTATATCATCATTCCGGACTCGATCCTTCCTCGTGTGGCCACACATCCATCTCAACATACGCATCTCCGCCACACCTAACTGTTGAACATGTCGCCTTTTAGTCAGCCAACACTCCGCGCCATACAACATTGCAGGTCAAACCGCCGTCCTGTAGAACTTGCCTTTTAGCTTTTGTGGCACTCTCTTGTCACAGAGAATGCCAGAAGCTTGGCGCCACTTCATCCATCCGGCTTTGCTTCGATGGTTCACATCTTCATCAATACCCCCATCCTCCTGCAACATTGACCCCAAATACCGAAAGGTGTCCTTCCGAGGTACCACCTGGCCATCAAGGCTATCCTCCTACTCTTCACACCTAGTAGTACTGAAACCGCACATCATGTACTCAATTTTAGTTCTACTAAGCCTAAACCCTTTCGATTCCAAGGTTTGTCTCCATAACTCTAACTTCCCATTTACCCCCGTCCGACTATCGTCAACTAGAACCACATCATCCGCAATGAGCATACACCATGGGATATCTCCTTGTATATCCCTTGTGACCTCATCCATCACCAATGCAAAAAGATAAGGGCTCAAAGCTGACCCCTGATGCAGTCCTATCTTAATCGGGAAGTCATCGGTGTTGACATCACTTGTTCGACACTTGTCACAACATTATCGTACATGTCCTTGATGAGGGTAATGTACTTTGCTGGAACTTTGTGTTTCTCCAAGACCCACCACATGACATTCCACGGTATCTTATCATAGGCCTTCTCCAAGTCAATGAACACCATATGCAAGTCCTTCTTTTGCTCCCTATATCTCTCCATAAGTTGTCGTACCAAGAAAATGGCTTCCATGGTCGACCTCCCAGGCATGAAACCAAACTGATTTTTGGTCACGCTTGTCATTCTTCTTAAGCGGTGCTCAATGACTCTCTCCCATAGCTTCATTGTATGGCTCATCAGCTTAATTCCACGATAATTAGTACAACTCTGAACATCCCCCTTGTTCTTGAAGATTGGTACTAATATACTTTGTCTCCATTCTTCTGGCATGTTGTTTGCCCAAAAAATGAGGTTGAAAAGCTTGGTTAGCCATACTATCGCTATGTCCCCGAGACCTTTCCGCACCTCAATGGGGACACAATCAGGGCCCATCGCCTTGCCTCCTTTCATCCTTTTTAAAGCCTCCTTCACCTCAGACTCCTGGATGCGCCGCACAAAACGCATGCTGGTCTCATCAAAGGAGTCGTCCAGTTCAATGGTAGAACTCTCATTCTCCCCATTGAACAGCTTGTCGAAGTACTCCCGCCATCTATGCTTAATCTCCTCGTCCTTCACCAAGAGTTGGCCTACTCCGTCCTTGATGCATTTGACTTGGCCAATATCCCTCGTCTTCCTCTCCCGGATCTTAGCCATCTTATAGATGTCCCTTTCACCTTCCTTCGTGCCTAACCGTTGGTAGAGGTCCTCATATGCCCGACCCCTTGCTTCACCAACAGCTTGCTTTGCGGCCTTCTTCGCCATCTTGTACTTCTCTATGTTGTCTGCACTCCTATCCAAGTATAGGTGTCTGAAGCAATCTTTCTTCTCTTTAATCGCCTTATGGACATCATCATTCCACCACCAGGTATCCTTATCTTCGCTTCTCCTTCCCCTGGACACTCCAAACTCCTCCGAGGCCACCTCACGGATGCAAGTCGCCATCTTCATCCACACATTGTCCGCATCCCCTCCTTCCTCCCAAGGGCCCTTCTTAAATGCAGTCTAGGAAAAAATAAACCCACAAGTCAATATATCAGGACCCATCACATCTTCATAGACTTGATGGGGCCTCAAATGCCCTTCCTCATCTACAACTAGTTGTCCGCCTTAATCAATGGGTTTTCTCACATTTTTCTGATTCAAACTAGATTTCGATGGCTGTTAGGTTATTCGGAAGCAGTAGCAGCTTGTAGAGGGTGCAAACCAGCCAACATTGGAAAGTTCCAGTCTACTAGTAGAGGGGAAAACATGAGGAGCAGCTTGTAGGTTTGCTTGCTCCGGTGGGACGGGATGGAGGATATAGCGATAGCAACTCAAAGCAGTAGCAGTAGCACCCCTATATCTAGGTCAAACTATAAATGTTGATTAATTTTTGTTTCGGTTGAGAATCGGGCACCTTCTAGGTCAAGAAAATTGGGCATGACCTTTGCTAATTTTCTTGACCTAGGAGTGCCCCAATCTCAACCGAAACGGAAATTAATCAACATTTCAGGAGAAAGGGGTAACGAAGTGATCAGGCAAATGTGCCAGGCACCACAATGTCATCACAAAAACAAAGCAGCACAACAATGAGCCTCTGTATGTATGTGTGTGATGTCTAGATGCCAACCAAAGGTCAATGGCCATGCCACTACACTCTCCATGTCACTTATGCTACTTCTGCCACAGGTCAATGGTGTCGGATTCATAGTGTAAATGATGCATTAAAAGGCCACCGGCCATATGGTCCTCTGCTTTCATATGGACAAAATAAAAGTTCACATGAATGGCTACTTGACTGAATGGTGCTAGGTAAAGTAAAACTCAGAAAACAATTTGACTAATGTATCTGAAAACAAATTAAGAAAATTTGAAAGAGTCCATCCCTCCTCATCATTAAGATAAACATTTCAAACTAGAAGCTGAATGCTTACCAAAGGCTTGCTCAAATAGTGAAAAAATCTGGAGTCACCAAGCTGGCTAACAAACTCCCAAATTCCACTAGCAGATCTAAGATCTAATTCTATTACACACAACATAGCAATTTAAGAGAATTAGAATAAGGATAGTAGGAAATGAAAAAGAATTATGCTCAAAGAACAATGGTAACAGCAAAATATTGAAACCTTTGGTAAGCATTATATTACAAAAACAACAAGATATGCAGTACTATACAATATCCATAACCAGAAAACAAGACATGCATAGGCTATATTTGAAACAAGATATTCTGCCAATCTTAGTTAACTGAAACTATCTACAATTCATGGGTTCAAAAATTCAGTTACATTCAGCTGTTGTGCAAAAACTATCCTCACTTTGCTTGAGCACTGCAAAATACCTTTCCTATGTAGCAAGAGAAAGCTGTAAAGAAGGTGATCTCACCTGCAAGGCATCAGGGTTGAGAAGCAACACACATATGCCTTCTTTTGGGGATGAAACAGCAACCCAATTAGTAGTGCCTCCTTGTTAAGGTGTTGTTCAAGCTTCTTATATGGATGAGATGGTGTGATTTGTGATCTTAGGAGATTTATTTTGGGGGTCATAATCTCCAACCTCTTCACAAAATAATATCAGGTTACATCTATGTATCAGAAAAAAGTCAAACAAAAAGGGTGGTCCATGATGTGATCTCCTCTTGTCTTCCCCCCTCCAACACCTGTCTGATTGATCAACTCTATGGATTAGTTGTGGTTGGAAGAAGAATGATTGGTTTTTATTTCTAGAAATGTCGCATTGCAAAAACTTTAAAATAAATGAAAAATATAAGCTTGAGGTCACCATTGCAAATAACAAAACATGTGCAATTCAACTGCATCATGTGATTAAGCTAACCTAATGCTGGTATGTGGAGCCAAATAAGGAGAAAATTAAGAAATTTCACCTAATGTATAGCCAGAGATATACAAATCAACCTGGCTGATAGGGTGTGGAGGGGGCCAAGTGAAATATAAGAAACTGAGGTGTACATGTGATGAGGGGCAAGCCCCATGTGACACCCATATGGTTCATGCCCTAAGCACAATATACTACTACTACTGCTGCATCATATCATAGGAAATAATTGCCACTGATATCATTCCAGCCTTTCAAGTGGAAGATGACCCAACTAACTGAATTTAGTTTCAGTAAGGTTTTCAGTAAAGCCAAATTAACTGAATTTTCGGTGAATTTAACAACAGGAATTTTCTTGCTGGCATATCTGAGAAACTTTAATTTCTCACAATTATCAGCATGCTAGTCAACATTAAAGCTCTCCTTGTTTTGAAAGTAACTAGAATAACAATTGTGCAGAACTGACAATTTTTTTGCACTACAGATTCACACTGGCATTTCAAATTGTCAGGTGTAGTACTGGCATTGCATTGCAAATTTTACCATAATCATCAGGTGTAGCACTCTTGATTAACAGCACAGGAACATGGTGGCAGCACTGTTAGATGGAGTAGCAACTAACAGGGTGTGTTTCAGAATTAACAGGAACAAGGCGCATATCTAGACTTTGTGTACTCTTGATTGCAGTGACTCTGGTAGATGGTGTACTCCAGCAACGACATCTAGATACAGAAAATCTTCAAATCCTACTACTCCGCATGTACTCCAGAAATTAAAGTTTCAGAATTAACAATCTGACATTAAGAGTTCAGATTTACTGAACTTGGTGATGGTGGATCAAAATCTCAGTGTGGCACTGAATTTGTAAACATCTGAATTACAACACATATGCCTAAAATTGACCCAACAAGTCCTAAAATTTGCACAACTAGAAAGTACAGAGCTAAGAACAACATGAAAATAGCAAGGATTTTAATTGCCTATAATAGTGGGGCGTTTGCAGGCTGTGTTTGCTGCAGGATGGCGGCGAATTTCCTGGTGTGGAGCGCATGGAAGACGAGGTGGGGCGGCGGGTAGACGGGCACCTTGGCGTGTAGGCGCTCGTGGGCGACGGAGCGGCAGAGGTCGAGCGCGTAGGGCTTGAGCAGCTCCCCGGAGAGTGCCTCCAGCCACATCTCCTCCACGAGCAGCTCTGGACTCGGCGAGGCGGAGGTTGCTGCAAACGTGGCCGAGGGCGAGGTTGGTATCGGCCCTGCGGTGCTGCTCCGGCAAGAGCGGAGCAGGATCGGAGGGGGAGGAAGGGGAGGATCGGGAGAGGGAGGCGGCGGGGGCACAGATTGGGAGCGGACGCGTCCCACGGGGGAGGGCGGCGGCGCAGTGGGTCGGGGCGGCGGCGCAGTGGGTCGGGGCTGAGAGAGATGTGAGATTGGGGATCGGGGATTGTGGATTTTAGTGGGGGGAGGGTTAGCAATGCCGCACCTTCTCCTGGTCCGCCATAAGTACCTTGATAGCAATGGCGCACCTCCTAGCGGTGCGCCATTAGTAACTTTTTTTTTGGATTTTTAGTTGCATTCATTTGTGAATTGGTAAAATGTTTATGAATATGAAAAAATATCATCTAATTTGAAAAAATATTCATGAATTCAAAAACTGCCCATGAAATTTTAAAATATTCATGAGTTCAATTTTTTTAACAAATTCAATACTTTTTGTGAGTTAGAAATACAATAACAGAATAAATCTAATTAAATAAAAATTGGTATACCAATGGCGCACCTCCTAGGGGTGCACCATAAGTACCTTGAGAGCAATGGCGCACCTCCTAGGGGTTCGCCATTAGTAAGTTTTTTGGATTTTTAGTTGCATTCATTTGTGAATTGGTAAAACATTTATGAATATGAAAAAATATCATCAAATTTGAAAAAATATTCATGAATTCAAAAAGTGCCCATGAAATTTTAAAATATTCATGAGTTCAAAAAATATTAACAAATTCAATACTTTTTGTGAGTTAGAAATTCAATAACAGAATAAACCTAATTAAATAAAAATTGGTATACCAATGGCGCCAAACATTAGTATACCTCCTAGGGGTGCGCCATTAGTAACTTTTTTTGGGATTTTTAGTTGCAAAACATTTGTGAATTGGTAAAACATTTATGAATATGAAAAAATATTATCAAATTTGAAAAAATATTCATGAATTCAAAAAGTGCCCGTGAAATTTGAAAATATTCATGAGTTCAAAAAATATTAACAAATTCAATACTTTTTCTGAGTTAGAAATTCAATACCAGAATAAACATAAATAAAAATTGGTATACCAGAATAAACATAAATACCAGAATAAACATAAATAAATATTCATGAGGACTAGAACAGAAGAAATGTCATTTCCATAGGTCGAAATACAATAGAGAAATGAAGACTACAATTTAAATACAATCGATCTTAGCTAGCTATCTTTTCACAATCTTCTTGCCCTTCTTTTTCGCAAATGGAGTTCTTCTCTTGAACGGACGTCCTTTAGGTAGGGTGGTTCTCCTTCTTCTTGTGGTGTATGGCACTTCATCGTCGTCGTCATGTTCCATCTTCGGGTCGCCGTACTTGTCGAAGTCTTGCTCATTGGCGACTCCATCCATTCCGATGATCTTCCTTTTGCCTCTCCTCAAGACAACACGACTAGGCTTTGATGGGTCAGTAGTGAAGAAGCATTGGTCCACTTAGGAAGCTAGTACCCATGCCTCATTTTTCGCGGTGACGTTTGCGCCCGCGGTCTTGGATTTGGCTTCGGGTATAACCATGGTGGTGAAATACAGGTATTCTTTTAGGATGCTCTTGGCCCATCTGACACGGAACATCGGGACCTTCTCTCTAGCGTAGCTCAGCTCCCAGATCTCCTCGATCCTTCTGTAGTATCTGTCCTTGTCGTTACCGGTGTAGGATTCCATCATTACCCCAGAGTTCTGATAACCATCGCTCTTCATGTCCTTTTCCTCGATGTAGAATGTGTAGCCGTTGATATCGTACGCCTCATACGTCATCACGTTGTGTTCGGCGCCCTGTGACAAGGCGAATATGAGTTTTTCTTCCGCAGAAGAATCCTCATGTAAAGGGTACAACAGAAGCTTATCCTTGAACCAATGTGTGAAACATGAGTTGCGCTCTTTGATTATTTCTCCGTCCGTCCTCTGTTTGCCTCGGTCATTGTGCGTCTTCTCAATAAATGTTTTGTGCTCTACCACCCAAGGATCGACCACGTCCATGTGTTGTAGCGTGACTAGGTTTGCTCTTTCAAAGTCGGCGAGTCGACCCTCGAAGTTGACATGCATTTTGCAGCGACCCTCGGGGTGACCCCATCCAGCGAGCCTGCCAAGGTGCCTGTTGACGGGCAGACCAACGGGGTTCTCGATGCCTAGATAATTCGTGCAGTAGGAGATGCACTCTTTGGTCAGAAAGCCCCTGGCTATGCTTCCCTCTGGACGTGACATGTTGCAAACGTATCCTTTGATGACACCATTCATCCTTTTGAAAGGCATCATGCTATGCAGGAACATCGGCCCGAGTTGGATGATATCCTCCACGACATGGACCAGCAGATGCACCATAACATCGAAGAATGCGAGCGGGAAGTACATCTCAAGCTCGACGCCTTCTGAGTTGCCTCACGCCAACCGACTTCCGAGAGATGACGTTGAAAAAGTTGCATAGGCCAAATAGCATTTCACGGGTGTGCGCGTCCATGATCTCACGGATTGCAACTGGAAGTATCTGCGTCATCAGCAGCTGAGAGTCGTGAGACTTCATCCCGCTGAACTTCTGCTTCGCTGAGTCTAGGTATCTGCTTATCTTCCCCGCATAACCGTAAGGAAGTTTTACTCCTACGAGGCAGGTGAAAAACTGCTCAATCTCCTCCTGACTTAGATTGAAGCACGCGGGCGGGAAGTCATTTCCGATCTTCTTGGCCTTTTTGCCTTTGCAACGCCTTTCCGTGTTCTTCGCCTCATCATCATCATCATCATCATTAGAGTGAAGCTCCTCCCTGGTGCCCATTGATTTCAAGTCTGCCCTTGCTTTCGGCCCATCTTTGGTCCTCTCTGGCATGTTGAGCAGGGTACCAAGCAGACTCTCGCACACATTCTTCGTGATATGCATGACATCAAGGCTGTGATGCACACGGAGGATCTTCCAGTATGGCAAGTCCCAGAAAATGGACCTTGTTTTCCATACCTTCAGCAGTGGCTCTGGCGCCTTTCACTTCTTTACCGGCTCTGGCGCCTTTCCTGGTGGTGGGCACTCTTTCCAATTTTTCAACAGCTCGTCTATTTCCTCGTCGCTCCTTGTACGCGGGCGTCTTTGGGGTTCGGTTTCACCATGGAACAGATCCTTGCGTTTTCTCCATGAGTCATCATCGCGAAGCCACCTTCGATGTCCCATGTACACGGTTTTCAAAGACCCAGGATCTCTATCCAGCTGGCGATATGTTGTGTCATCCATGCACCTGACGCATCCAGAAAATCCGTGCACAACCTGCCCCGCGACATATCCGTAACCGAGATAGTCGTGCACCGTTGTGAGCAGTGCGGCTCTCATAGGGAAATATTCTTTCTCTGTGGCATCCCACGTATTGGCTGGCGTTTTCCACCGCGTGTCTAGCTCCTCCTTCAGCAGCCCCAGATACAGATTGATGTCATCCCCTAGTTGTTTTTGTCACACCCTAGCTAGTCATGCATTAGAGTGTTGCATCATGTTTACTTTTTCACCAGAAACTTGAAATGGGGATGACAGAACCCCCAGTCCCCTCTGAAACCAACTAGGGTTACTAAAATAAATTTTCAATGAACCTGAAATGCCCTTCTAAAATGCCCATCATTTTAGCCTTGGTTCAGAACCTCTGACAAAAGTGGTGCACATTTTTCTAGGCCATCATAGGGTCTTTGAATTAAATCATAGATATTTGAATTTGGGCATTTGAAATAATATAAAATATTTAAATGCTCAAATATCTCCAAACTGAAATGTTTCATGTTGGAAATATTCCAACTATGGACCAGGAGTAGTTTGGTGATTTTTGGAGTTGCCTAGGTATTTTATTTAACTCAACAAAGTTGCAGAATTATTAAATAAAACAGAAAATAGAAAAAAAAGGGGAAAACCCTACCTGGCGCCACCGCAGCCCACTAGCCAGCCCACCTGCCGGCCCAGCCCAGCACCGCTCCAGCGAGCTGCTTCGGCCAGGCAGGCAGGCAGGTGCCCGACGGCGACCGCGGCGTGCGCCACGCACCTGCTCGCCGCCTCGCCGCTCCCCTCGCCAGGTGACGACGTGGATCATCCTCCCTCTCTCCCCCGAACCCCCCAGACACCCCCTCTCCTCTCCAGCTCCTCCCCCTCGCACGCCCCAGCCATGGCCGACGCCACCATCGCCGCACCACCGTCGTAGCCGTGCTCCCCGTCGTCTCCACGCCGTCTCACCGTGTCCAGGAGCTTCGCCGCTGTCCACTTCATCGAGCAGCCGAGCCCCGAGCGCTCGCAACGCCCGAGACCACCGCACCGACCTCGCCCGAGCTCACCGTCGCCGGAGATCCCCTTCAACGCCGACGTCGCTCCGGTCCATCTCCGACCGCACCAAGGACTCCGTCGCACTCACTGTGAGCTCAGCCATCTTCCCCTCCCTTCCGTTCTTGCTCCCGAGCCGTGTAGCAACCTCCCGGAGCTCAACCGCACCCACCGCCGTGGACCTCGTCGCCGACGTGCTCCCGGTCATCCTCCGGCCACAAGATGGTGTCCATCTTGCTCACCGCGTTCCACAGCACCTAGCTAGCCACTCCACGAGCCTCACCGAACCCCCTAGCACCAAGTTCACCTCCGACCGAACCTCGGTGGCCGCCAAAGTCGTCGCCGGCGTCGACTCCGGCCACCCCGACCCCAACGGACTCCGCCAAGAGCCGCGGGTCGTCCTCAGCTTCACTCCGGTGGTCGCCACGTTCCATTTGGTGGCCGAAACGACCAAAACCACTATCGCCGCCGCACTGTTGGTCGCCGCCGGCCAGAACTCCGGCGAGCTGACGTGGCCTAGTTGATTAACCACTAATCCATCACCTACTGACGCTGACAAGTGGGCCCCAGGGGTTAGTCAAAGCTAACCAGCCCGGGGTCAACGCGGGATTAGCACCTGGTCACTGACGTGTGGACCCCACACGTCAGGTTTGACCCGAGCCAGCCCTGTTGACCTGCTGATGTCACTGTGACGTCAGGCTGACGCAGTAAATGATATTTCTGGATTTAAATTAATCAGGAAATTCCAGAATATTAATTAAACTTCAAAAATTCATAACTTTTATTCTGTAACTCCAAATTGGACAAATTATATATGAAAAATGATCAGAAAAATCCAATCTATCCATCTGTACTATTTTCATGCATGATCAAACAAGTTAAATTGATGTTCTAAACAGAACAAGAAAAGGCACTTTAAAAGGCCATATTTGAATTTGGAATTTGAATCTTTGATTCAAATTTGCTCAAACACTTCTGGCTTTAGTTGCATTAGCCCAACACACTCATATTGCCATGTTTCATGCATGCATCATATTGTTGCACATTGTTTGGTGATGCCTGTGTATCGTTATCCTTTGCGACAGGATCTGTCCCCGAGGAGTACCGTGACTACCCTAATGAAGAACCGTATCCGTGCAACGAACCATCAGGCAAGCAACCAACCATTTGATCATATGGATACAATCCCATGTTCTCGCTCCTGCTCTCTTTTACTGCATTAAGACAACGCGATTCAAACTGCTGTGTGCTACGGTAGTTGAACCCATTTCCTCTGCATGACCTGTCATTGCCACAGTAACTAGATGAAACCCACTAGCATGTGTAGGAGTTGATTGAGCCCTATGTATGTGTTGTTCCTACCTTGCTATGCCTGCTAGGCTTAGAGTCGTGTCAGGTCTGGTTCATCTGGGTGATGGGCTAGAGTGAAATGTTATGTCGGTAATGAGAGTGGTGTGGTGAACACGATTTGGTAAAGGTATCGATGAGAGGCCATGTAGGAGTACATGGTGGGTTGTTTCATTGAAGCCGACCTTAAGCACTGAGATCTGTATGTGTGATTTAAGAATCAGCTACTACCATGCATTGGGCCCGAAACCAATGGACCCTCTCGACTTCTTATTCACCCTAGTTCTCCGTCCAGGAGTTGCAAGTAGTTTCTGGTGTTTGTAGCCTACTGGAGGCCGTGGACAGCGCTGACCGTAGGGGTGGGCTGTGATGCGGTAGGTACGTGGCCGGGTGTACCGAATACCCGTTAGGTATCTCGGGAACCCTGTTCACATCGTTCGGGGCCGTATGGGAAACCTCGGCCGGACTCCCTGCGGATGGAACCTGAATAGGCGATAAACCTGGACTGGAGGCTTAGGTGATTAGGTAGGTCGTGGCCGACACCCACGTTGGGCTTCCGCTTGAAGGTTGCCGAGTACATGTCGTGTAAACGACGATAAGTGGTGAGAGCGTGTATGAAGAAGTACACCCCTGCGGGGTTAACATGATCTATTCGAATAGCCGCGTCCGCGGTAAAGGACTACTTGGTTGCCTATACAGTTCATAGACAAGTAAATGGAAACTATTAAAAGCCTCAAGATAAGTGTGAGTGCCGAGGATGGCTCTTCCGTAGGAAGACGGAGGTGGATCCTCAGTAGTGTATTGAAGTGGTGAGTAGTGGACTCGTGTGCGCAAAACATTTCAAGTTGGAGTATCGTAGGATAGTCTAGCCAAGAGTCAAAGCTGGCTTGCTGCAATAACTCCACCAACCCTTCTTGATACTATGCATGTATGTAGGGTCTGATGTAAGTCTTGCTGAGTACCTTTGTACTCATGTTGCTATAATCTACATTTTTACAGAAGACGCTGCAACCCCTTCTGATGGGTTCTATGTAGACGTTGACATCAATGAGTAGGCTAAAGACCCAGGTGGTGACCCTGAGCTTGTGATGGACCACGTAGTATAGTTAGGCTTCCAAGCCTCTTTTATTTTGCTAGTTGTCTGTACCCAGACAAGTTACTTCCGCTGTTGGCTTGTATGACTGTATGACTTGTATGTTGGGTCGTGAGACCCGTACCTTTGTGTGTATGTTATGTATGGCTCACTGAGCCTTAAATAAAGTACTTGTGTCGTAGAGTCATGTTGTGATGCTTCGTTGTATTTGCACATATCGAGCATATTGTGTGTATGATTGAAATGCTTGGTATGTGTGGGATCTGACTATCTAGTTGTTTATCTTTAGTAGCCTCTCTTACCGGGAAATGTCTCCTAGTGTTACCGCTGAGCCATGGTAGCTTGCTACTGCTCTGGAACACTTAGGCTGGCCGGCATGTGTCCTTCTTCGTTCCTGTGTCTGTCCCTTCGGGGAAATGTCACGCTTTGAGTACCGGAGTCCTGTTAGCCCGCTACAGCCCGGTTTACCGGAGTCCTGCTAGCCCAGTGCTACAGCCCGGACCCACTTGCTGATGACCGACACGTTCGAAGCTGGGTCATGGATGCCTGTCCCTGTAAGTCTGTGCCACTTTGGGTTTACGACTAGTCATGTCAGCCCGGGCTCTTTATCATATGGATGCTAGCGACACTATCATATACGTGAGCCAAAAGGCGCAAACGGTCCCGGGAAAAGGGTAAGACGACACCCGTGGGGATACCGTGCGTGAGGCCGCAAAGTGATATGAGGTGTTACCAGCTAGATCGATGTGACATCGAGTCGGGGTCCTGACAGCGTTGGCATCAGAGCCGGACTGCCTGTAGGTTCTCCAAGCCAAACTGGTCGATGTTGAGTCTAGAAATTCTTTAGTTATATGTAGGGGAATTGTTTGTGGGTTGGAACGTAAGGCTCTTTTACTCCTTATATCTTATGACATTCTGATCTGAGTCAGTCCATTCTTCCACCGGGGGTTAAGGAATTAGGATCTGTTCTCTCTATCAGGATCACGTGTTACTAATCAGTAGTACCTTATAAGTTTGATGGTTACAAGCCTAGTTCAGTTCTACTACCACATTATGTTGTAAGAATGGATTCAAGACTTGATATGATGATGTTGAGTGTGTACGAAATCCTTTGTCAAATGTCTCAATATCCTTTTTGAGCATTTACAGCTGTTATGCTGCCGAAATTTTGCTAGAAATTCTAATGCCTTTGCATTATAATTGTGCTTTCAGATGGCCACTCGCGACCTCAATCAAGTGGTTCGCCTGACTCGCTGCCTAGATGTACCCGGCCATACTGCTAAGTTGGTCAGGGTAATGACTGAGGCTGGATACCGCTGGTATCCTGAGTACACGGTCGAAGAGCAATTCCGAGATTTTAATCAAAGCCAGTATCTCTGCACTGTCAGGATATTTCCATCTTATCCTGGATCCACTGAGCCTCTTCACTGCTCCTATGGACTCGGGGTTACTATCGAGATGGCTGTGCAGGATGCCGCCTACTCTATGATGACCATTATGCGAGTCAGATCTGGGTTATTTCGGGACTCTGACTTCCGGTATATGCCAGGATCACTTCCGGGAGCACAAGGATATTTCCAGCTATTATGCTGACTCCACTCAGGAGGATTCACGGACTCGCACCACTGCTGAGATGCTCGAGGATAAGGACCGTGAAAATCGGGCCTTAAGGTTAGAGCTCTTCAATACCCGTGCTGACCACTGGGCCACTTTGACTCGGTTCGCACCGGCGGTGCAAGCTGGATATTCAGATATGCGCGATCTCTATCCTGTGAGATCTGCTCTGCCAGACGTGATGGTTTGGCGTGATGTAGGAGGCATCACCCCACCTCGCGGTCCCCGCAGGCCACCGTTTGCTGGTCCAAGGCCTCATCCTAGCCCCTATGGTCCACAAGCTCCGCGAGACCGTCTGTTTCCGGATGATCATGTTGAACTTCCGGGCTATGGAGGTGACTTCTACGAGGACTACTACGGATCGGTCTGAGTTAGTAGTAGTATCACTAGTTCGCACTAGCTGTGTCGTCTGTCGTCCCGCGTGACTCGTGGGATATGACCTAGTTTGTACTCTTCCGGAGTTGTAGAAAAATAATGTATAGGAGTTTGGAATGCCTCCGATGAGATGTAATCCCTTTTCACCGTAATAGTACTTTGTTTGGTCTTGTACTAAACCTTGTATGGTGTGTATGACGATGGAATAAAGAAGCAGTTTCTGTATCTACCATGTCATACGGATGATCATCTTGCATTCCGAGTTATTCCTTGCATTATGTATCCTATGTCGGAATTTTATCATTCTGACTAAATCATTGGCTTGTTTACCTAGGATGGTCAACACGCGCGCCAACCCTGCTTCTCAAGAGCAGGCCGAAGGCAGTGAAGCCAGGAATGAAAATCTGCCTCATCCTCCTTCACTAGCAGAGGTGATGATGGAAGCTGAGAGAAACAAGCGGGAGACAAACCGTTTGTTGGAGCGTATTGAACAGAATACAGCACACCATCAGAGGGCTAACGTGGTGTCACTCAGCGATTTTATCAAATTGCATCCACCCACGTTCCACCACTCCGTCGAGCCTCTCGACGCTGATGACTGGCTTCGCAGTATTTCTCACAAGCTGCGTTCCGCGCTGGTAGCGGAGGCTGACAAGGTCACCTTTGCCGCATATCATCTTGAAGGCCCCGCCAGTCTATGGTGGGAGAATTATGGAGCTATGCGCCCAGCGGGCCATGTCACAACTTGGGCTGAATTCAGCGAGGCTTTCCGTGAACATCACATTCCGGAGGGTCTCATGGACCGTAAGCGTGAAGAATTTTGCAATTTCACCCAAGGCCGACTTTCTGTGGATGTCTATAGCAGGGAGTTTGGTAATCTTGCACGATATGCAACCGAGGAAGTTTCTACTGACGCCAAGAAGCAAGCAAGGTTCCGTAAGGGCCTTAGTCCTGAGCTTCGTCGCGACCTCCGTCTGCATGAGTGCACATCTTTTTCGAAACTTGTCAACAAAGCCATCAGTGCTGAAACTGGTCAGACTGATTATGACGCAACACGCAAGCATGGACGTGATATGGGTTCCTCATCCGGTGCTGGTCCTCAGAAGCGCCGCGTGTGGGTACCCAATACCGCCCTGCCACCCAGGTTCACACCGAGGCCATCTTTCCAGGCGCCTCGCCCTGTTCAACAGTCTGCACCAGCCAAGCCCTATGGGGGTCCATCCAATAATGCTCCTCCACGTACCAGTTCCGTGACTTGTTTCAAGTGTGGGGAATCTGGTCATTATATGCGTGAGTGTCCCCAGACCAACCCCAATCAATCTGCTAAAGCTGTTGGCCGTGGCAAGCCGACAGGAAAAGTGTTTCATGCTAAACCGGTCACCGCTTCACGTGGCCATGTCAACTGTGTCTCTGCCGAAGAAGCTCAAGAGGATCCCAACGTCGTTCTCGGTACGCTTCTTGTTAATTGCCACCCGGCATCTGTTCTTTTCGATACAGGAGCCTCTCATTCCTTTATATCTGAAAATTATGCTCGTTTGCATAACGTTGCATTCTGTGATCTGCCGTCCACTATGGAAATCTCTACCCCTGGGTCTAGATGGCAGACCTCTAGGGTAAGTTATGGAAATGAAATCCAAGTCGACAGACTTGTTTTTCTCGCATCTTTGATAGCCCTTAAATCTTCAGATATTAATATCATTTTGGGTATGGACTGGATGTCAGCTCATCAAGCCAAAATTGATTGCTTCTCTAGGACCGTTCAACTCACCCATCCTTCGGGGAAGATAGTCAATGTTTTGACCCGAATAGCCAAGCGGCAGTTATATTCTCTTAACGCCAGCCCTTTACCAGACCTTGAGGACGTTCCGGTAGTCCGTGACTTTCCGGATGTCTTTCCAGAGGAATTGCCAGGTGTTCCACCTGACAGGGATGTTGAGTTCGTAATAGACCTCATCCCCGGAACCGTTCCAATTGCTAGAAGGCCTTATAAGATGGCACCCCTAGAACTAGCCGAGCTTAAGAAACAACTCGATGAATCCTTGAAAAAGGGTTTCATCCGCCCAGTTCATCTCCGTGGGCTTGCCCCGTCCTATTCGTTAAGAAGAAGGATGGTACGGACCGGATGGTTGTAGATTACCGACCTGTCAATTTGGTCACAATCAAGAACAAATACCCGCTTCCCAGGATCAACGATCTGTATGATCAGCTCGCTGGATCCTCGGTCTTCTCCAAGATGGATTTGAGGTTGGGCTACCATCAAATCAAAATCAGAAACGGGGACATCCTAAAACGGCCTTTGTTACTCGTTATGGCCAATACGAGTACACCGTCATGTCCTTCGGTTTAACCAACGCTCCAGCCACCTTTTCTCGGTTAATGAACTCAATCTTCATGGAGTATTTGGATAAATTCGTCGTAGTTTATCTCGATGATATACTCATATACTCCAAGAACGAGGAAGAACATGCCGAACATCTAAGACTAGTGTTGCAGAAACTTCGAGAGCATCGCCTTTATGCCAAATTTTCTAAATGTGAATTCTGGTTGCCAGAAGTGACCTATCTGGGTCATGTAATATCTGGTAAAGGTATTGCGGTTAACCCTGAGCGAGTTCAAGCCGTCCTTGATTGGACTCCACCCGAATCGGTCAAGCAAGTTCGGAGTTTTCTAGGCTTAGCGAGCTATTGCCGTCGCTTTGTCGAGAACTTCTCCAAAGTTGCTAAACCTCTAACCGAACTCCTCAAGAAAGATAAAAGTTCGAATGGACTCCACAATGTGAGCACAGCTTTCAGGAACTGAAAAGACGCCTGACTTCTGCTCCTGTGCTGGTACCGCCAGACTTCTCCAAGGACTTTGTTATCTACTGCGACGCCTCGCGACAAGGACTAGGTTGCATTCTCATGCAAGATCGACACGTAATTGCTTACGCTTCACGGCAATTGCACCCACATGAGGAGAATTATCCTACTCATGATCTAGAACTTGCAGCCGTAGTCTATGCACTTAAGACCTGGCGACATTACCTCCTCGGTAATCGTTGCGAAATATTCACTGATCACCAAAGTCTGAAGTACATTTTCACCCAACCGGATTTGAATCTCAGACAAAGACGTTGGGTTGAATTGATCACTGACTTCGACCTAGGAATAACCTATACCCCAGGGAAAGCCAACGTCATGGCTGATGCGCTAAGTCGTAAATCTTATTGTAACAACCTGATGTTACAACAAAGTCAACCGCTTCTCCATGAGGAATTTCGAAAGCTTAACCTTCACATTGTTCCTCAAGGTTTTCTCTCCACCTTGGTGGCAAAACCTACCCTTACGGATCAAATTATCAAAGCACAGAAGGTAGATCCGGGAATCTCCCGCATCAAGAGGAACATTCAGAAAGGAGTTGCGAATTGTTTCTCCGTTAATGATCAAGGAGTCGTATACTTCGGGGATCGACTAGTGGTTCCCAAGGTGCGCAACCTAAGGCGATTAATCCTTAAGGAAGCTCATGAATCTCCTCTCACCATTCATCCCGGTAGTACTAAAATGTATCAGGACCTACGCCAGAGGTTCTGGTGGACTAGGATGAAGAGAGAAATTGCTCAGTATATTGCCAATTGCGACGTCTGTCGTCGTGTAAAAGCAGAGCATCAACGGCCTGCTGGCACCCTTCAACCCTTAGCTATTCCTGAATGGAAATGGGATAAAATTGGTATGGATTTCATTACCGGTTTTCCCAGGACCAAAAGAGGGAATAATGCTATTTTCGTCGTGGTCGATCGTCTTTCCAAGGTAGCTCATTTCTTACCTGTTCGTGAGAGTATAACCGCTAGTCAACTGGCAGACTTATACATCTCCCGAATAGTGTCCCTCCATGGTGTTCCTTTGGAAATCAATTCGGATCGAGGAAGTCTTTTCACCTCTCGATTTTGGGAAAGTTTCCAAAATGCTATGGGAACCCGTCTCTCCTTTAGCACCGCTTTCCACCCTCAGTCAAGTGGTCAAGTGGAACGCGTCAACCAAATTCTAGAAGACATGCTTCGAGCCTCTGTTATCTCTTTCGGAATGGACTGGGAGAAGTGCCTTCCATTTGCCGAATTCGCTTACAACAACAGCTATCAATCTAGCTTGGGTAAAGCCCCTTTTGAAGTTCTTTATGGACGACGATGTCGAACACCCCTTAACTGGTCAGAGACCGGGGAAAGACAATTCTTTGGCCCGGATATGATTCAGGAAGCAGAAGAACAAGTTCGTATCGTTCGTGAAAAGTTGAAAACAGCCCAATCCCGTCAAAAGAGTCAATATGACCGAAAACATAAGGCTATGACTTTCGAGGTTGACGAGAAGGCTTATCTTCGGGTCACCCCTCTGAAGGGAACCCATCGCTTCGGTATCAAAGGCAAATTGGCTCCTCGTTACATTGGACCTTTTCGCATTCTTGCCAAACGAGGAGAAGTTGCCTACCAATTGGAACTACCTCCGCACCTCTCCAGAGTTCACGATGTCTTCCACGTTTCTCAACTCAGGCGTTGCTTCTCGGATCCTATCCGTGAAGTGGACCACGAAACGCTTGATCTCCAAGATAATCTTACATATCGAGAGTACCCCATTCGTATCCTCGATCAAGCCGAACGTACCACGCGACGTCATAATATCAAGTTTCTCAAGGTTCAATGGTCGCATCATTCTGAAGATGAAGCAACTTGGGAAAGGGAGGATCGTCTTCGACTTGAGTATCCTGCCTTCTTCTCGGAGGAACCCAAATCTCGGGACGAGATTCTTTTGAGTGGGGGTGAGTTGTCACACCCTAGCTAGTCATGCATTAGAGTGTTGCATCATGTTTACTTTTTCACCAGAAACTTGAAATGGGGATGACAGAACCCCCAGTCCCCTCTGAAACCAACTAGGGTTACTAAAATAAATTTTCAATGAACCTGAAATGCCCTTCTAAAATGCCCATCATTTTAGCCTTGGTTCAGAACCTCTGACAAAAGTGGTGCACATTTTCTAGGCCATCATAGGGTCTTTGAATTAAATCATAGATATTTGAATTTGGGCATTTGAAATAATATAAAATATTTAAATGCTCAAATATCTCCAAACTGAAATGTTTCATGTTGGAAATATTCCAACTATGGACCAGGAGTAGTTTGGTGATTTTTGGAGTTGCCTAGGTATTTTATTTAACTCAACAAAGTTGCAGAATTATTAAATAAAACAGAAAATAGAAAAAAAAGGGGAAAACCCTACCTGGCGCCACCGCAGCCCACTAGCCAGCCCACCTGCCGGCCCAGCCCAGCACCGCTCCAGCGAGCTGCTTCGGCCAGGCAGGCAGGCAGGTGCCCGACGGCGACCGCGGCGTGCGCCACGCACCTGCTCGCCGCCTCGCCGCTCCCCTCGCCAGGTGACGACGTGGATCGTCCTCCCTCTCTCCCCCGAACCCCCCAGACACCCCCTCTCCTCTCCAGCTCCTCCCCCTCGCACGCCCCAGCCATGGCCGACGCCACCATCGCCGCACCACCGTCGTAGCCGTGCTCCCCGTCGTCTCCACGCCGTCTCACCGTGTCCAGGAGCTTCGCCGCTGTCCACTTCATCGAGCAGCCGAGCCCCGAGCGCTCGCAACGCCCGAGACCACCGCACCGACCTCGCCCGAGCTCACCGTCGCCGGAGATCCCCTTCAACGCCGACGTCGCTCCGGTCCATCTCCGACCGCACCAAGGACTCCGTCGCACTCACTGTGAGCTCAGCCATCTTCCCCTCCCTTCCGTTCTTGCTCCCGAGCCGTGTAGCAACCTCCCGGAGCTCAACCGCACCCACCGCCGTGGACCTCGTCGCCGACGTGCTCCCGGTCATCCTCCGGCCACAAGATGGTGTCCATCTTGCTCACCGCGTTCCACAGCACCTAGCTAGCCACTCCACGAGCCTCACCGAACCCTCTAGCACCAAGTTCACCTCCGACCGAACCTCGGTGGCCGCCAAAGTCGTCGCCGGCGTCGACTCCGGCCACCCCGACCCCAACGGACTCCGCCAAGAGCCGCGGGTCGTCCTCAGCTTCACTCCGGTGGTCGCCACGTTCCATTTGGTGGCCGAAACGACCAAAACCACTATCGCCGCCGCACTGTTGGTCGCCGCCGGCCAGAACTCCGGCGAGCTGACGTGGCCTAGTTGATTAACCACTAATCCACCACCTACTGACGCTGACAAGTGGGCCCCAGGGGTTAGTCAAAGCTAACCAGCCCGGGGTCAACGCGGGATTAGCCCCTGGTCACTGACGTGTGGACCCCACACGTCAGGTTTGACCCGAGCCAGCCCTGTTGACCTGCTGATGTCACTGTGACGTCAGGCTGACGCAGTAAATGATATTTCTGGATTTAAATTAAATCAGGAAATTCCAGAATATTAATTAAACTTCAAAAATTCATAACTTTTATTCTGTAACTCCAAATTGGACAAATTATATATGAAAAATGATCAGAAAAATCCAATCTATCCATCTGTACTATTTTCATGCATGATCAAACAAGTTAAATTGATGTTTTAAACAGAACAAGAAAAGGCACTTTAAAAGGCCATATTTGAATTTGGAATTTGAATCTTTGATTCAAATTTGCTCAAACACTTCTGGTTTTAGTTGCATTAGCCCAACACACTCATATTGCCATGTTTCATGCATGCATCATATTGTTGCACATTGTTTGGTAATGCCTGTGTATCGTATCCTTTGCGACAGGATCTGTTCCCGAGGAGTACCGTGATTACCCTAACGAAGAACCGTATCCGTGCAACGAACCATCAGGCAAGCAACCAACCATTTGATCATATCGATACAATCCCATGTTCTCGCTCCTGCTCTCTTTTACTGCATTAAGACAACGCGATTCAAACTGCTGTGTGCTACGGTAGTTGAACCCATTTCCTCTGCATGACCTGTCATTGCCACAGTAACTAGATGAAACCCACTAGCATGTGTAGGAGTTGATTGAGCCATATGTATGTGTTGTTCCTACCTTGCTATGCCTGCTATGCTTAGAGTCGTGTCAGGTCTGGTTCATCTGGGTGATGGGCTAGAGTGAAATGATTATGTCGGTAATGAGAGTGGTGTGGTGAACACGATTTGGTAAAGGTATCGATGAGAGGCCATGTAGGAGTACATGGTGGGTTGTTTCATTGAAGCCGACCTTAAGCACTGAGATCTGTATGTGTGATTTAAGAATCAGCTACTACCATGCATTGGGCCCGAAACCAATGGACCCTCTCGACTTCTTATTCACCCTAGTTCTCCGTCCAGGAGTTGCAAGTAGTTTCTGGTGTTTGTAGCCTACTGGAGGCCGTGGACAGCGCTGACCGTAGGGGTGGGCTGTGATGCGGTAGGTACGTGGCCGGGTGTACCGAATACCCGTTAGGTATCTCGGGAACCCTGTTCACATCGTTCGGGGCCGTATGGGAAACCTCGGCCGGACTCCCTGCGGATGGAACCTGAATAGGCGATAAACCTGGACTGGAGGCTTAGGTGATTAGGTAGGTCGTGGCCGACACCCACGTTGGGCTTCCGCTTGAAGGTTGCCGAGTACATGTCGTGTAAACGACGATAAGTGGTGAGAGCGTGTATGAAGAAGTACACCCCTGCGGGGTTAACATGATCTATTCGAATAGCCGCGTCCGCGGTAAAGGACTACTTGGTTGCCTATACAGTTCATAGACAAGTAAATGGAAACTATTAAAAGCCTCAAGATAAGTGTGAGTGCCGAGGATGGCTCTTCCGTAGGAAGACGGAGGTGGATCCTCAGTAGTGTATTGAAGTGGTGAGTAGTGGACTCGTGTGCGCAAAACATTTCAAGTTGGAGTATCGTAGGATAGTCTAGCCAAGAGTCAAAGCTGGCTTGCTGCAATAACTCCACCAACCCTTCTTGATACTATGCATGTATGTAGGGTCTGATGTAAGTCTTGCTGAGTACCTTTGTACTCATGTTGCTATAATCTACATTTTTACAGAAGACGCTGCAACCCCTTCTGATGGGTTCTATGTAGACGTTGACATCAATGAGTAGGCTAAAGACCCAGGTGGTGACCCTGAGCTTGTGATGGACCACGTAGTATAGTTAGGCTTCCAAGCCTCTTTTATTTTGCTAGTTGTCTGTACCCAGACGAAGTACTTCCGCTGTTGGCTTGTATGACTGTATGACTTGTATGTTGGGTCGTGAGACCCGTACCTTTGTGTGTATGTTATGTATGGCTCACTGAGCCTTAAATAAAGTACTTGTGTCGTAGAGTCATGTTGTGATGCTTCGTTGTATTTGCACATATCGAGCATATTGTGTGTATGATTGAAATGCTTGGTATGTGTGGGATCTGACTATCTAGTTGTTTATCTTTAGTAGCCTCTCTTATCGGGAAATGTCTCCTAGTGTTACCGCTGAGCCATGGTAGCTTGCTACTGCTCTGGAACACTTAGGCTGGCCGGCATGTGTCCTTCTTCGTTCCTGTGTCTGTCCCTTCGGGGAAATGTCACGCTTTGAGTACCGGAGTCCTGTTAGCCCACTACAGCCCGGTTTACCGGAGTCCTGCTAGCCCAGTGCTACAGCCCGGACCCACTTGCTGATGACCGACACGTTCGAAGCTGGGTCATGGATGCCTGTCCCTGTAAGTCTGTGCCACTTTGGGTTTACGACTAGTCATGTCAGCCCGGGCTCTTTATCATATGGATGCTAGCGACACTATCATATACGTGAGCCAAAAGGCGCAAACGGTCCCGGGAAAAGGGTAAGACGACACCCGTGGGGATACCGTGCGTGAGGCCGCAAAGTGATATGAGGTGTTACCAGCTAGATCGATGTGACATCGAGTCGGGGTCCTGACAGTTTTGGCCCTGCAATTAGCATACTCGTGTGAATGTACTTCCTCTTCATGCACAACCAGGGGGGAAGGTTGTACATCCACACAAACACAGGCCAGGTGCTATTTGTGCTTCTCTAGCTGCCAAACGAATTGACTCCATCGGTGCTCGCGCCCAGTACGATGTTCCTTGGATCATCCCCAAATTCTGGGTGTTTGAAGTCCAAAGTTTGCCACTGGCTCGCATCCTTAGGGTGACTCAGCATCTTGTCTTTTTATTTATCTCCGGATCATTTTCGTCATATTCTCGCTTCTTCTCCTCCCTATCCGCGTGCTAATGCAGGAGCTTTGCTACCTTAGAGTCCGTGAAATACCACTGCACACGAGGAGTGATCAGAAAGTACAACACCACTTTTCGAGGAGCTTTCTTCCTCTTCTTTGTATCAAGGGAGGCCGCACACCGGACATATTGTAGACTCTGCATGCTCATCCCGATAAATGATGCAATTGTTCATGCACACATGGTATTTCACGTGCGGTAAATCCAGAGAACACACGATTTTCTTCGCCTCCTCGAAACTGGTCGGGCACTTGTTCCCCTTGGGAAGACGTTCGTGCTAGAATGACATGTTCTCGGCGAAGCATGCGTCGGTCATTTTGTGTTTTACCTTCATCTCCAGAGCCATGAGCGTTACTTTCAGGCGGGTATCCTCGGACATGCATCCTTCATACAGTGGAGTAATCACGTCTATCTCCAGTTGATCCAGCTTGGCTTTCTCTCGGGTGTCAGCTCTTGCGTTATCCGTCTGCTTGAGAAGCAACTCTTGAATATGAGGGTACTGCACCTAGCCCATCGATGGTCCATCATCGTCTGCTCCGGCATCTTCGTCTTCATGATCATGCCCTTCGTCTGCTCCGTCATCTTCCTCATCATCATGTTTGGCATCTTCTACATGATGACTGTGTACTACATGTACTTCGTGATCATGTCCTGGAGATTCTTCGTCTTCTCGCCCGCCCTCGCAGCAGTTGTCTTGCTTCCCTTCCTCATTTCTTGCCCGGCCCCCATGGACGACTTCATAATCATCTTCATCACCTTGCCACTGATAGCCATCCATGAAACCACGCAAGAGCAGGTGGTCCTGCACCTGTACGGAATCCGGGTCCAGAAGGCTCTTCAGCTTGCATCGTCGACACAGACATCTTATCTCCGTCCCGTTCTTTTGAAGCATCTCGGCCTTCGCGGATCTCGAAAACCTATTCATGATGCCTTTGGTCATCGTGCGGACCATGGTCACCTACGGGGTAGAGCAAAACAATATTTTAGAACCAATTTTTTTTGGCTTGACTTTGCCTAAAAATAGGACCCAAAAGAATGCATAGTGCCAAATTCTCGCCGAAACGGAAATGAATCAACATTGCGGCAAAATATTGGCAACTACCGCATTTCATATACCGGTACCTGCAAACACAAACATATGCAATACCACAAACATATGCAACACCACAAACATACGTAGATCTAGGCCATAAAAAGTGCATGTGCACGTTGTTGGAGGGAGAAAAAAGTAGATCTACAACATAAAGAAAGCTTTCCCCTTACTTACCTATCAAAAAAAAGGAAATTTAACCACTTAATTTGGGTGAATCTATGGTGCAAATGAGGTGAGGAGGAGGAGGCATCCTAGACAAGCTTGGAGGAGGAGGTGGAGAGAATGAAGTGGGGAAAGTGAGTGTGGTAGATGGCTGTCCAAAATATCTAGCTCCTCTCAGGTTACCAATGGCGCACCACATAAGAATGCGCCATTAGTAACCCTGGTTACTAATGGTGCACCTGGTATGTGGTGCGCCATTATTAGTTTTGAAAAAAAATAAAAAAAAATAATTGTTAGTAGTGGCGCACCGTGGTTGTGGTGCGCCATTACTAGTTTGAACTAGTAATGGCGCACTGTCCCCAGGTGCGCCATTACTAGTTTTGAAAAAAAGTAAAAAAAATTTGTTAGTAGTGGCGCACAGAGTGTGTGGTGCACCATTACTAGTTAAGACTCATTCAAAGGAGGATACCATCCTATCATACTACATCACAACCATTTTAACAGTATGTTGGAATGCAAGGTAAACCATTATAAACTCCTAGGTAATTAACCATGGCATGAGTATATATAATCTCTAATTGTCATTGCAAACATGTTTCATTCATAATGGGCTGAATCAAGAATGATGAACTAATCATATTTACAAAAACAAAATAGGTCGAGTTCATACCAGCCTTTCTTCATCTCAATCATTTCATCAAATATCATCATTATTGCCTTTCACTTGAATGACCGAACGGTGTGAATAATAATAAGCGTGCACGTGCATTGGACTAAGCTGGAATCTGCAAACATTTAACCAAAGGAGAAGACAAGGTAATATGGGCTCTTTGTTAGATCAACAATAATGCATATGAGAGCCATTCATCATTTTCATCGTGGTCTTCTCCTCTCGACCCAAATAAAGGAAAAATAATTTCAAAGAAACACACTGAAATATGTTTGGAGTTTTTGTTTTTTCTGAAGAAAGTAAAACAAGAACGAGAAAAACTATTTACACGGGAAAGCTCCCAACAAGCAAAAGAAGAATGAGAAATCCTTTTGGGTTTTCTTTAATACTACTACTAAACAAGGAAGGAAAACTAAAATAAACTACAACTAATTTTCTTTGGATTTTCTCAAAGTTTTTCAAACACACAAGAAGAAAGCAAGAAAGGAAATAAACTAACATGGAGAATACAATGAAAAAGTATGAACAACGACAACTGGAATGAGTGTGTGAACATGAAGGTAATGTCGGTGAAAAATACGTACTCCCCCAAGCTTAGGCTTTTGGCCTAAGTTGGTCTATGCCCACGGATAAAAGTAGCCCTCTCCTGGGTACTCAGGAGGATCCTGAGGGTTCCACTGGTTAGCGAGCTCCTGTGGCTCCCACTGATAAATAGACGCCTCATACGGATTAGGTGATGGGTCTGGCTCGGGAACTGGGGATCGCGTCCGCTCCCAATATGCATAAATGTCCTCGGGCAAAATGAGGTACCTGCCTGAATGAATATCGAACAAAGAAGGTGCAGGCAAAGTAATAATCTGACAAGTCTTCTGGCTGAATACCAGGTTATATATGAGTCTCTTATCCTTATCATCACTAATAAAATCATGTGCTACCATACTGTTATAGTCTAAGTATCTCGTGGGTAGCAGCATCTCCTCTTACACATCGTGCCTAATAGGTATCTCGAATCGTTTAGCAAGGCTTGAAGCATAGATACCCCCAAAGATAGGACCCCTCAAACGGTTTAAACTCAACCGCCGAGCAACCATAGCGCCCAAACTAAAAGTTCTATCATGAAGTAAATCATGGCGCAAAATAGCGAGGTCAGGGGCACTAAGGCCTCCACTCTCCCCTCGACCAATTAAACAACTCCCTGCAAATTATGAGGAATAACGCAAAATAGGAAAAATGCAAACTAGCCACTCTCGCTTCGACACCCCTCTCTCTTCCCCTACGGTAACTTTATCAATAAAGACTTCCACATCTATAGGACATGGTTCACTAACACTGCCCTCATAAGGAAATTTGCAAACCTCGCAAAATCATAAAGCGTCATCTCCTTATACTCATCATATAAGTGGAATTCTACCATAGGAGGGTTTTCCCTATAACGAAAGTGAAAATTTTGCACAAAGGTATTAGTGAGTAAGAGGTATTGGTCACTTATCATGGATGAAGTCGGTGATGCCTGCATTCTCCACCAAATGATAGAAATCCTCATAAATTCCAGCAGCCCTCAACAATGCATCACTTGGCCATTCACACGGCTGAACCTCCACGGTGCGAGGAAGGTTGTACTTGGGCTTCTTCTTCTTTTCATTTTCATTTTCCTTTGAACCCTGGCTCAAAGAGCCTCTCAACCATCTCTTCATCATTTCTTTTCTCTGAAAATTTCTCAAAGTTTTAGTGACTCATAATAAAAGTGAAGCAAACTCAACAAGATTGATAGCAACTACTCCTACAAGTGTCTAGAGGCTATATCATGCATCAAAACTACTTGGGACCATATAAATTTGACATGCAAGCTCAAGAACAGAGTCACCACAATAGAATTTTTTTGCAATATATAAAGCACTAGAACAAAAACTAATTGGACCATTGGAGGAGTCACATACCGAAGAACAATCCCCCAAAAATAGTTTTGCAAATGGAGCTTTGCACAAGGAGATTGAAAATGGCAGCAAGATGAGCAAGAACACGGGTCTGAGCAACGGGATGATTTTTTCTGGAGGAAGACGAAGTGGATGGGTGCTGGAATGAGTGAGGGGGACCCACGTGGGACCCACAAGGCATGGGTCACGCCCAGGAGGGTAGGGCGCGCCCACCACCCTTGTGGTCCACTGGTGCATCCCCCTGGTGTGTTCTCAGTTCCAAAAATCCTTAAATATTCTATAAAAAATCACACTAAATTTTCAGGGCATTTTGAGAACTTTTATTTTTAGGACATTTTTTATTGCACAGACAATTCAGAGCAGACGGATAATAGTATTTTTGCTTTATTTCAACTAAATAACAGAAAGTAAAAAGTTGGTATGTCGGGGAAGCTGATCCACGAACACCTATGGGGACTGGCGGACCGAGCCTCTTTCGGTTCGGCGGGGGGCGGAGATCGCACGAAGAGCGGATCGAGGCGAAGCACACGAGCAGTTTTACCCAGCTTCGGAGCTCTCCGGAGAGATAATACTCCTACTGCTGCTTGTCTGATTGTATTGAGTTCTTGCTCAGGAGCGCTGAGTGCTACAGTACGCACCAGCTGCTAACGAGACCGAGCGTGAGTGTTTTTCTGGCCTCCGAACCCCCCTCTACGTTGCGCATGGGCCTCCTTTTATATGCTCAAGGGGTCTCCGACAGGTGGCAACATAGACAAGGGCAAAAATGGAAAAGGAATTGCGGTTGGTACAACTACTTGTACAGTGTATCCTACCTAACCCTGACGGCAGGGGACAAAGGCATTAAATGCCCGTCTGTGTCGCCCAAATAGTGCAAAAAGGACCGTCAGGGACGCCACCATTTGCCACGATGGTAGTCTTGTCAGCGTCGCTTGCCACCGCTCACCGCTGGCTGCACAACCTCTTGCCATGCGCGTCTGGAAAGGCCTCAGGGCGACACGTTGGTGGATGTGCTGGAGCGCGGGTACTGAGTGGTAGCTTGTCGCGGCAAGCGCCTTGCCGCGGATATTGTCTTGTCGCGCCCGGAAGCTTGTCGCTCACCGGGCCTTGCCGGGACGTGTGGCGCGTCGCGGCAAGTTCCTTGCGATGCCTTGGTTGGCCTTCCCGGCAAGCTCCTCTTACCGGGGCCTTGTCTCCTTGGCTTAAATACTTTGTTCTTGAATGGTTCCAAAGGAACCACGGAGGACCTTGGCGGTCACCCGGCAAGCCTTGCCGCGGGGTGCTGCAACTGCCCGTGCACAAGTTCGGGATACTAGGGTACCCCTACTCTAGTACACCGACAGGAGCCCCCGGGCCTGGGCCACACATGGCGCCGAGCGCTGTTGGGCCAGGCCCAAAACAGGGCACAGGCACGCGCGGCCTGGGTTACGCCGTATCTTACTCCGTATCCACCGCACCCTCCCCGAACGGCACGTGTTGAATGCGGCATCGTGGGAGAGATCATGGGTGGTTTCTTTATTCGGAATAACAGAACGCCCGCCCCCTCCCTCTTTATAAGCAGGGGAAACAGGGGCAGTTCGCCCATCTCACTAGTTGCTACTCCAATCTCGGAAATCTCCGCCGCTCCCCCCTTCTTCTCAAAGCCGAAAGAGGGCAGCGAGCCGCCCCCATTGCCACCAGCACCACCAATGCCGTCGATCTCCCCCACCACCTCTGCCATGGCTCCGAAAGCCGACAAGGGGAAGGGCGTGAAATCGGTCGAGGCGCAGCGGCTCGCGGCGCTGCGAAAGGATCGGGCCATCTTCCCCCCCTCAGCTTGCCGCGAAGGAGCTGAGGGAGTACTACTACCTCTTCTGGTCGACGGAGACGCGAGCGCATCCGCGCACGAAGGTACTCCCGGCTGCCGCTTCGGAACTGGCTCCGAACGGATACCCCTTCTTTGCGCTGTTCTTCTACTGTGGGCTCTGCCCGCCCTTCTCTGAATTTTTCTGTGACATCATGAACACCTACGGGTTCCGCCTCCTTGACTTCACCCCCAACGCCGTTCTGACCATGGCAGTTTTCGCACATCTCTACGAAAACTTTGTCGGAGTCCATCCAAACGTAGCTCTTTTTCGCCACTTCTTTATGCCCCGAGTCGAGAGAGGAGAGCCTTTATCCGGCGGAATCGCCTGGATCTCGAGAGTCGGCAAGAAGGAAGCTTATCTAGAGGGAGAACTCCGCAACAAGTGGGAGGAATGGAGAGCAGAGTGGTGCTGGATTATCGAGGAGAACCCGCAGCCATTTAGCGCCCTGCGACAAGCCCCAATAGCGCGTGGCATCGATTGGAGCAACGTGGCCCCGGAAGACGATAGGCTGAAGATTGCCGTCACCCGGATCCTTCGCCTTAGGCTTGCCGGGCTCACCGTAGGCGCCGTTGGCGCAGATTTTCTTCGCCGCCGCATTGCCCCCCTGCAGGAGAGGAGGAGACCCGCCTAGGAGTTCCAGAACTCGGCGGATATCATGAGGCTGCGCCCGGGCCTCAACTTCAACTTCACTGTCCTGGAGCTGGACGCGATGCTCCTGGAACTGTTCAAGTGCGATCCTCAACATCCATTCATGTTGCCGAGGGGTGTCGTTCCGTTGTGCAACAACTCCTCGCTCGACCACATCCGCGCAATGATGCCGCTGTGCGATTCGCATGGAATCGTCCCAACCTGGCAAGAGCCTACGGACGACGTCATGCGGGATTTCTTTGACGGCTTGGTAGAAGTGCCGGTCCGCTCCGACGAACAGAAGAGCCTCACCCGCGACACCACCGATGCGGAGATGCAGCGCATCGCCACTAGGCTGGAAGAGGCGGCAGCAGCCGCTGTCGCGGGTGAGTTTGGATTCACCGTGGAGGAGGCAGAGGCAGCAGAGGCGGCAAGCCTTGTCGAGCGAGAGGAGTTTGCCGCTGAGGAAGAGCTTGTCGGGCCTGAAGCTGAGTCGAGCGAGCCCGCCGAGGGCGCGAGCGACTCGTTGAAGATCGGCTCCTCCTCCGCCCCACCTTCAGCCAGCTCGCCGCAAGCGGAGCCCCCAGCTCCACCAAGAAGGCGTCTGCGCAAGGCCAGGGACGTAGCGGGGCGGCAGGCGAATCAACAGCCGCCGTGCCGCGCGACACGCTCTACCGCGGCAAGCACTATTGCCGCAGGAGCGCCTCACGCCGCTGCGGCAACTGGAGCGGGGTCTTCCCGGTCCACCGCTACTGCCCCTGCCAAGCGGACAAGGGAGCCTACTCCTCCGCCTCGTCGCACCGGAGGCGAGCCGGACTTCGATCTCTCTGCGCTCAGCTCCGACGAGGAAGAATAAGAGTAAGATTCTTTGCTGTACTTGTAGTTCTTCAATTCTTGCTGTTTTGCCTTGTATCCGATTTGCTTTACTCTGAACCCATCCCTTTTCAGGACTCTGGCCCAGAGAGCGGCGAAGAGAGCCAAGGTCCCGGTGATTGTCATCGAGGATGAACCCACCGCGACAGCAGGGGGCGTGCCCGAGACCACCTTGCCGGAACTGGCAACTTTTCTCCAAAGCAGCCCCCATCGCAGCCCCCAGCGTAAGTATATAGTTTACTTCCTGCTGTCAGGCACGCATGGGTGATCTTTCTTTGCTGATATATGACTGTTGGTTTGTGCAGGAGCAGAGCAGCCTCACCAGGAGAGCCCGGAAGCCGTTCCCGAAGTGCCATCTGCTTCGACTACACCGCCAAGGGAGAATTCCCCGGCAAGGGAGCGTTCTCCGGCAAGGGAGAACTCTCCGGCAAGGGACAGTTCTCCGGCAAGGGACAGCACCAGTGATCCTCCGGTGGTTGAGACCACGACTGCAGATCCTAGTACAGGTAATCCTCTTGCTTGAAAACTTCCCTTGGGTTCTTCTTCTTCTGATTTTCTTTTTGGATATTTGCTTCACTTTTCTCTTTTTTCCGTTCGTCAGATCCATCTGCCACGGAGCCGATGGAAACCGAGGCCGCCGGCGAGGATGGCGCGCATAGCAATACCAACGACGCCGTTGCCACCGAAGGAGAAGCTAGCGCTAATGATCCCGCCGGCGAAGAGGCCACCAAAGCTGCCGCCGCAGAAGCTGGCGAGGGATCCGGCGATCGCACTGACGGCCCCGAGGCCGCAGGAGCGCCAGGTGCTGCGCCGACCGCCGATCCCTCCGCCGCTGCTGCAGCGCCAGGCTCCGAAGAGCCCCAGCCCGGCGCCTATTTGAAGGCCGGCGACGGCATCTTCATCAAGCTCCCCTGGGTGTCAAGCTCCAGGGCGCCGGTCGAAGGAGAGATTTTGGATGGAGAGGTGCTCGCCTCCGTTGGGCTGACGCTGGTCGACGCGCCAAGCAGCAGCAACGATGAGCCTGAGGAGGAGCGGCTGCTTCGGAAGCTGTTGTCGCTGTACCACGCCCGACAAGCCAAGCTGGAATCCCGAGAAGCGCTTGTCGCGAGGGCGGGAGTGGACATTGAGAAGTGCGCTGAGGAGCTCCGGGGTCTCAGGCAGGAAACTCTCCGATCCCTGGCAGAGGAGCGGGAGCAGGTTGCCGAGGAGCGAAAAGCTTTCCTCCTCGCGAAGGCTGAAGTTGAAGAGCAACAGCGGCTCGCTGCCGAGAAGCTGTCTGCGCAGGAAGGTGAGTTGGCGCAGCGCAAAGTCAACCTTGAGAGCCACGAGGAGGAGCTTGCCGCGCGCGAGCAAGCAATTGGCGGGGCTCTCAAGGAAGAAAAGGATGCTGCCGCAGCTGCCGAGGCCGCCAAGAAGGAACTGGAGACGAAGATGGCGCAGCTGGAGGCCGATGTCAAGGCGAGCGGCGAGGAGCTTGCTGCGCTCAAGCGTGAGTGCGAGAAGGATGCCGCCGCTCATGGCAAGCTGCAGGGTCATCTCGCTGAGAGGAGCAAAGAGCTTAGCGCCTCCAAGGACTCCAACGCCGATCTTGAGTTGAAGCTGGTTACTTTGACCAAGACGCTGGACGGCGCCAGGGAGCAAGAGGTGGCCTTGAAGGAGAAGATCAAGGCCGACGAGGCACTGCTGGCGAGTGCTGCTGCTGCCCAGAATGCTTTTAGGGAGACTGTGGAGCACTGGACCGAGGGTCTCGTGAATGTTGCCGCCGCCATCGACGGGGAGCTGGCGCAGCTGGGGATGGAGGACCTCGGGTATTCTTCCGACGAGCACCTCCAACCCAGCGCCAAGCTCAGCTTGTTCTTCAAAGGCGTGGCGACGACCCTTCAGCGACTCCGAGAGAAGATCCCAAAGCAGCTGGCCGATGAGTCGCGCAAGATCTGCGCGGGAGTTCTTCAAAAGGTGCTGGTGAAGGTGGCCTTCCGCAACCCAGGCCTCAACCTCACCAACGTCCTCAGGTCCCTGCTGCCGGATGCTGATCTGGAAGCTCTCAAGGCCCTTGTCGCACCCATTGTGGACAAGGTGAGCGAGATTAAGAGGGTTGAGGGTGATCGCGTAGATTAGGCCGCCCGCTTTCTCTTTTTCTTTGTCGCTGTCAGTCATGTCATGAGAACAATCTGTGAGAGCTGTGACAAGCTATCTTGTAATATAACTCTATTTTGGGTAGAGATTGCTGTGTTATTTCCTTTACTTGATTCCTTCCTTTCTATGTTTTTGCCCTACGCTTTTAGGGAACTTGTCGGCGCAGGCACCTTAGCCGCGAGCGCTGAGTGCGGGACATCAGCAGCCTGCTGGCGGTGCCGCTACCGATAAGAAACCTTGTCGCAACTAGTCGCAGCTCACTTAAGTTGTTGAGCGGACTCGAAACAAAGTAAGGGCGCAACTAGCTACGAGTTGGTTCCTCCGCACACAGGTTTTCCATACAAAGTATGGTCGTTCGAGGAAGATAACTTAAAATTTAACAGTGATTGCTCAAACTTTGGCAACTTAGCTTTTTTGTCGTTTGCTTTCCGGTAAGGCGAAACTTCCTTGAACGATGCCTAGTCCACACCATTATCTTCTCCTTTCCCCCCGGCAAACTTGTGTGCGAGGGAACCTTCCTTTCCTTTTTGAGAAAAAGAAAGAAGAGAAAATAAAGATATGGAGCCTTACGGCTCGTTATCTCTTACCGGGGGTAGGCGCTGCACAAAGTATCAGATAATGCATGCAAAAATAAAGTAGACAGCATGATATTGACAAGATGTGCGGAGCACATGAGCTTTACTTGTGCACAAGGTCTGCGCCCGGCTTTGTACAAAGGATTACATGCAACATCGGCAAGACTTGTACAAAAGGTGGTTGCCGAAAAAGATTCCGGCAACCGCGCCCTACGGGTAAAACTTACGAAGATGCTCAATGTTCCAGGAGTTGCTCACCGGAATGCCATCTTCGGTCTCAAGGCGGACAGCGCCAGGCCTAGTGACTTGTTTCACCCGGTAAGGGCCTTCCCACTTAGGCGTCAACTTGTTGGAATTCTTGGCGGACTGAACGCGCCGAAGAAAAGGGTCGCCTTCCTCGAAACTTCTGGCATTAACTTTGCGGCTATGGTAGCGGCGCAAAGCTTGCTGGTATCGAGCAGCTCGTACAGCAGCCTGAAGACGGTCCTCCTCAAGGAGCAGCGCGTCATCTTGTCACTGCTGCTCTTGTTCAAGCTCATCATAAGCGAGCACTCGAGGTGATCCGTATACGAGTTCCGTGGGGAGAACTGCCTTTGCTCCATAGACTAGAGCGAAAGGTGTCTGGCCAGTGGCTCGATTTGGCGTCGTCCTGATCGACCAAAGAACCACCGGTAGCTCCTCAATCCAGTTCCTTCCGCACTTGCGCAGCCTATCAAAAGTCCTGGTCTTGAGCCCGCGTAGCACTTCAGCATTTGCCCTCTCCGCTTGATCATTGCTTCTCGGATGAGCAACAGAAGCGAAGCATACCTTGGCGCCAAGATCTTGGACGTACTGCATGAAGGTGCGGCTCGTGAATTGTGTGCCGTTGTCGGTGATGATCCTGTTAGGGATCCCGAAACGGCAAACAATCAACCTAAAGAACTTGACTGCTGATTGTGCTGTCACCTTCCTCACTGGTTCCACTTTCGACCACTTTGTGAACTTGTCGATTGCAACGTACAAGTACTCAAAGCCCCCGACAGCTCGGGGAAAAGGGCCGAGGATATCGAGCCCCCAGACCGAAAATGGCCAGGATAAAGGGATCGTCTGGAGAGCTTGAGCTAGCTGGTGTATCTGCTTGGAATGGAACTGGCACACTTCACACTTGGTTACTTGTGCAGTTGCATCCTGGAGGGCTGTCGGCCAAAAGAAACCTTGCCGGAACGCTTTGCCGGCAAGTGCTCTTGCCAATGTGGTGACCACATATGCCTCCATGTATCTCTGCCAACAGCTTTTGTCCGTCTTCCCGGTGAATACACTTCAATTTCACGCCGTTGAGTCTTCTTCTATACAGTGTGTTGTCGACAAACTGGTACATACTTGACTGCCGGGCTACTCTTTCCGCTTCTTCTTGCTCTTCGGGAAGTTCTCCTGTCTGAAGGAAACGGACAATCTGTTGTGCCCATGCTGGAGCTTGCGGCTCGACAACAAGGACTAAAGGCACATCTGCTGCTGCGGGAACATCCGCTTCTACGGCGAGAACCTGCGGCTCAGCCGGAGCTTGATGTTCCCCGGCAAGCTTGCCGGAGCAAAACTTGTCGGGAGCGTCTGCTTCAATGGAACAAATCCTAGTGCTTGCCGGAGCAGACTGCTCCTCAGCACTCTTGGTGTTGATTTTGACGACCTTCTTGGCGGCGGCTTCGGGGAGCTTTGCCGGAAAATAGTCACCAGAAATCAACTTCCTCTTCTTGCTCTGTCCAGTTGATGGCGTTACAGATGGTTGAGTCAGCTTGAGCACAAAGATCCCTGGTTCCACAGGTAACTTAAGCGCGGCGCACTTTGACAGGCCATCGGCAATGTCGTTCTGAGCTCTTGGAACATGTTCCATCTCTAGGCTGTCAAAGTGCTCTTCTAGCTTTCTCACTTCATCAACGTAGGCTTCCATCAACGGACTCTGATAATTCTTGTTCACTTGGCGGACGACAAGCTGTGAGTCACCCCTGACAATGAGCTTCTTGGTCCCGAGGTCTGCTGCGATCCTGAGACCGGCAAGCAAACCTTCATACTCTGCAGTATTGTTCGTTGCTTGCTCCTTGGGAAAGTGCATCTGGACTACGTATTTGAGGTGCTCTCCGGTGGGTGCAACAAGTAGCACGCCTGCACCGGTGCCTTGCAGTGAAAAGGCACCATCAAAGTACATCAGCCACTCTTTGCTTGCTTCCTTGACGGGGATGCTCGTTTCTGGAACTTCTTCATCTTGTGTTGGCGTCCACTCTGCTATGAACTCTGCCAATGCTCTGCTTTGGATAGTTGAAGTGCTCTCAAACTTGAGGCCAAAGGTTGACAGTTCCAGTGCCCACTCGACAATCCTGTCTGTTGCTTCTGGATTTTGCAGTATCCTCTTCAGCGGAAAACGAGTGACGACTGTGATCTCATGTGCTTGGAAGTAATGGCGCAGCTTTCTCGAGGCCATGAGAAGGCCGAAAAGCAATTTCTGCACACCAAAATACCTTGACCTAGCCCCCTGCAGGAGGGAACTGACAAAGTAAACTGGGCGCTGCACCATTCTTTTCTGCATCTTCTCATGCGCCTACGCAGATCCATCTTTGTCGGGACCAGAGCTTGCCGGTGAAGTCTCCTGCTTGTCGCTGGATGCATCTGCCGTGGTTGCTGGCTCATCATCCGCCTCCCTCTCCGCTACTAACGCAGCACTAACCACTTGATTGGTTGCCGCTATATATAGCAGCAACTGCTCTTGTGGCTTAGGTGCGACAAGTGTTGGAGTTGAGGACAGGTATCTCTTTAAGTCCTGCAGCGCAGCCTCCGCTTCCGGAGTCCATTTCATTGGACCTGCCTTTTTCAATATTTTGAAAAATGGCAGGGCGCGCTCAGCAGACCTAGAGATAAACCTGCTGAGAGCAGCTACGCAAGCGGCAAGTCTTCGTACATCCTTGACGCGCTTTGGAGCTTCAATATGCTCGATGGCCTTGATCTTGTCGGGATTGGCTTCAATTCCCCGCTGAGACACAAAGAACCCGAGAAGCTTGCCGGAGGGGACTCCTAACACACACTTCTCGGGGTTAAGCTTGAGGTTGATCTTGCGCAGATTTGCAAAGGTTTCGTCTAAATCTTGAATCAGAGTTGACTTGTCCTTTCTCTTGACCACTATGTCATCCATGTAGGCTTCCACATTTCTGTGTATTTGCGGCTCAAAAGCGTCGTGGACTACCCTTGCAAATGTTGAACCCGCATTCTTTAAACCGAAAGGCATCCGTACGAAACAGTATGTGCCACATGGGGTGATGAATGCGGTCTTCTCCTCATCCTCTTCTGCCATGAAGATCTGATGGTATCCTGAGTATGCATCAAGAAATGAAAGCAAGTCACATCCGGCCATGGAGTCAACAATCTGGTCGATGCACGGCAAGGGAAATGGGTCTTTGGGGCAAGCTTTATTAACATCGGTAAAATCGATACAAAGCCTCCATTTCCCGTTTGCCTTGCGCACGACTATAGGATTGGCCAACAACATAGGATGGAGCACTCCTCTGACAAGGCCTGCTGCTTCCAATTTCTTGATTTCTTCTGCGATGAATTCTTGGCCCTCCACTGCCTGTTTCCTGACTTTCTGCTTGATGGGCCGCGCATGAGGACAGACGGCAAGATGGTGCTCGATTACTTTCCTGGGAACACCGGGGATGTCAGACGGTTGCCACGCAAATACGTCGACGTTCACCCGCAGGAAAGCAACGAGCACGCTTTCCTATTTAGGGTCGAGAGTGGCACTGATGGTGAAGGTACCACCAGTGCCATCCTCCTTGGCGGACACCTTCTTGGTCTCAGGTGGAGCTACCATTGTTTTCTTACACTCGCCGGTGGAGCTCGATGGTGCGTCCTCGATGGTAGCGCAGCACTCCGAAGAGGTGCGCTTGCCGGAGTGGGCATCAGAACTCTTGTCGGACTTGGTTTTCTTCTTTGCCCCGGGAGCTTTAACGGCAAGTGAATCGCGATCTGTTGCGGCTGCTACTTCCCGGTAGATCTTGTCGGCGCAGATAAGAGCATCCTTCTTGTCGCCAGGGACAGAGATGACACTTATCGGGCCTGGCATCTTCAGTATGTTGTATGCATAGTGAGAGGCTGCCATGAATTTGGCGAGTGCTGGACGGCCGAGTATCCCATTGTAAGGTAATGGAAAGTCAGCAACGTCAAAAGTGACCCTCTCAGTCCTGAAGTTCAACTCGCTGCTAAATGTCACCGGCAACGTGATCTTTCCCTTCGGCTTGCTCCTTCCCGGATTGATTCCTTGGAACGTGCCGGTCTCTTCGAGCTCGCCATCAGGGATCTGGAGTTTCTGGAGTACCGCGGAGGAGATCAGGTTCAAGTCGGCCCCGCCATCAACTAGCATCTTAGTGACCTTGAGGTTGCGGATAGTTGGTGAAACCAACATCGGCAAGCACCCGACCGCAGTTATGCGATCAAGGTGGTCCTCAATATCAAAGATGATAGGCGTGCTGGACCATTTCAGAGGCCAGCGTGACTCGACGGGTGGTTCTGCCGCATTAACTTCTTGCACCCACTGCTTGAGCTGGTGGTGTGAAGTATGCAGAGAAGCACCTCCGTCAACGCATAGTACCTCTGTGGCTTTCTGGAACTCCTGCTCATCGGTCTCGTCATCATCCATATCTTCATCGTCGTCGTCATCTTCATCCTTGTCGCGGCCGCGGGGAGGTCTGTCTCCTTGCCGCTGCTTGGCCTTGCCGCGGCGTCCTCCTCGGCCGGGACGTTTCTTGCCGGCTCCTCCGGCACCTTCCTGGGCTTTCTCCTTGTCGCGTCGCTCGTATTCAGCCTTTTGCTGCTCGACAAGCTGCTCGACCTTCTTGCAGCTCTGGAGGTCATGGCCCTTGGTGCGGTGGATCTTGCAGTACTGCTTGTAGGTGCCATCCTTCTTGTCGGCGACCGCCACAGCCTCCTCGCCGGGGCTACCTGCTTTTGCTTTCTTGGTGCCACCTCCGTTGCCGGACTGCTCAACGACTAGCACATCTTTGCCTTTCTTCTTCCTGTTGTTCCGCCGCCGGTTTTTCTTTGCCGGGGCAGTCTCCTCACTATCAGATCCACCTGCTCCTATATTCTCTCCCGGGAGTTTCCTCCCTTCCTCAGCACGTGCACACTTGTCGGCCAAGGCATATATCTCACTGACGTCTCTGATCTTGCACATCGCCATCTCCTCCCGCATCCTGCGGTTTCGCACATTCTGATGGAACACGCTGATTACCGCGGCAGGGTGGACATCTGGGATGTTGTGCCGTACACGGCTGAATCTCTGAATATACTTGCGTAGGGGCTCTCCTTCCTTCTGGGCGAGCAGATGAAGGTCACTCTCTTGGCCATGAGGCTTGTGGCCGCCTGTAAAGGCGCCGACAAACTGATGGCATAGGTCTGCCCAGGAGGATATGGAGTGGTCCGGCAAGTGCATGAGCCAGGATCTGATGGCATTGGGCTTGAGCACCAGCAGGAAGTAGTTGGCCAGGATCTTGTCGTCCCGCCCCCCGGCAGCTTGCACCGCGATGGTGTAGATGCTGAGGAACTCCGACGGATGCGACTTGCCGTTGTACTTCTCTCGCACGTCTGGCTTGAAATTCTTCGTGCTGGGCCACTGGACTTGCCGCAGCTCACGAGTGAACGCAGGGCAACCTACCGCGTATGGCAAGTCGCATGGTTCCCCTGGTGCATGCATGTCGACAGAGGGCCCAGCGCGCTGGTCCAATTGACGCCGTGCTTCTCTTCGGCGCTCGATGCGAGTACGAGCGTCTTCTTGCTGTCGTTCATGAAGAACTTGGCGCTGATCGCGATGACCTCATGGATCTGATGATGCAGTGGAGTCGCTGTCGAGGTGGATCCGGCGAGTCGGCGATCTTGGCCTTCGGGGTGGAGAGTGCATGGTGGTTGCACCCCCACCGGTTTCGTCGCCACCGGCTCGTGCCTGGCAGTCCTGCCGCGGCAGCAACGCACTCGGCTGCCGCGGAGTGTCGCCGTTGGCGAAGCCGATGAGACTCTGAATGGTGGCCCTGCATTGATCGATCTTGTCTTCCATTGGAGGGTAATCCAGGAGCAGTTGAGCTCGCGCCAAAGCTTCTGCTAGAGTGGTGGGCGGCAGTGGTGAACGGTGCGAGGAGCGGGATATGCTCGGACTTCTAACTATGTTAGAAGGAGCAGTATCCCGTCCAGGCGACCGTGTCTCGCTCGTGCCAGCACGCAGGCGTGCATGCTGGTCCTGAGCACCCCGAGATTCACCAGCTCGATATTGGCCTAAGAAACGTATGGCACTGCGAGTACCATGACGCTGTCGGTCCTGCGCCTCCTGAGATGGGCGCGGTACATGTACGGACGCCGAGGTCTGCGCGGCCTTGTCCTTGGACCTGGCAGCACCGTGAGCTCCCTCGTCGACGCCCGTTCTTCCGCCGGCGTCTACCCCACCACTCGCTTGCTCCGGTGGTGTTGGGATCGACGTGGACGGAACAGCTGCCGCCGAAGTCTTCTTCTTCGGTGGCATGTCGATGAAGAAGATGAAGATCTAGCTCGTGTGAATGCCTGATCAGGTTCACACAACCTCGATGCCCCCTACCTGGTGTGCCAAAGATGTCGGGGAAGCTGATCCACGAACACCTATGGGGACCGGCGGACCGAGCCCCTTTCGGTTCGGCGGGGGGCGGAGATCGCACGAAGAGCGGATCGAGGCGAAGCACACGAGCAGTTTTACCCAGCTTCGGAGCTCTCCGGAGAGATAATAATCCTACTGCTGCTTGTCTGATTGTACTGAGTTCTTGCTCAGGAGTGCTGAGTGCTACAGTACGCACCAGCTGCTAACGAGACCGAGCGTGAGTGTTTTTCTGGCCTCCAAACCCCCCTCTACGTTGCGCATGGGCCTCCTTTTATATGCTCAAGGGGTCTCCGACAGGTGGCAACGTAGACAAGGGCAAAAATGGAAAAGGAATTGCGGTTGGTATAACTACTTGTACAGTGTATCCTACCTAACCCTGACGGCAGGGGACAAAGGCATTAAATGCCCATCTGCGTCGCCCAAATAGTGCAAAAAGGACCGTCAGGGACGCCACCATTCGCCATGATGGTAGTCTTGTCAGCGTCGCTTGCCACCGCGCACCGCTGGCTGCACAGCCTCTTGCCACGCGCATCTGGAAAGGCCTCAGGGCGACACGTTGGTGGATGTGCTGGAGCGCGGGTACTGAGTGGTAGCTTGTCGCGGCAAGCGCCTTGCCGCGGATATTGTCTTGTCGCGCCCGAAAGCCTTGCCGCGGGGTGCTGCAACTGCCCGTGCACAAGTTCGGGATACTAGGGTACCCCTACTCTAGTACACCGACAGGGTACAGAAAGTTGTGCTTTCTAAGTTCATCCATCTCATGCCCATCAAAAGGAATCCATTAACAAGGTTGATCAAGTCTTATTAATAAACTTCTTTTGAGTAACATGAAACCGGAGAATTTTTAAATAACACTAGGTTAACTCAACGGGGATATGCACGTCCCCAAAAATAAGAATGTCATATTGCTTTTTGACAGCAGGAAGAGGGAATTCAAAACCTGTAACAGCCTGGATTTTGGCCCTTTTCTTTTTCTTCTGATTTATTTGGTTTTTGCTCTGTTTTTCTTTTTGGAGTGGTTCTGTGGCCTTGTCACCTGGGAAATCATCCTTATTACTCCTCCCATGTGGCTCGTCATTCTCAAAACCTTGCCAAAGATCATGTCACTTCACTCCTTGTACAAAACCCTAAGATTCTTTTCTAGGGAATATTCCTTTTTCTATTAAAGGAATAACCCTATCTGCCCTAGGTTGTGAAGCAACCTATATTTCTGTCCACCCAAAAATCCCCAAATAATTGTCATAATTCCTTTGGGTCATATGAAGCTGAAATATGCCCAAACATTGCCTTGGCCAGTTCAAAAATAATTCCCCAATATTCCTTTTTCTATTCTGCCCTAAATGGCACTTTGTGAAGGAAGTGTCATTTATATTTCTCCTAGTGGATCCCAACCTCTTTGGTCATGTTTATATGTCCAAATAATTGTGCCATGCTCAAGTTCAAATATATTTGCCTAGCCAATCTTCCTCAGTGAATTTTCAAAGTTTCTGTCAAACAAAAGGCTTTGTGAAGGAAGTACTAGCTAGGAGTATCCAAATGAGTTGAGCTTTTGCACAGTCTTTAATGTGCTCATATTAACCCCCTACACACATAATAGCCCTATCCAATCATCTATGTGAGCACATGAGCAAATCTCTTATTCTGGCCTTATTTTCAGGTTGTGACACAAGTGTATTTTGTATTGCTTCAAAAATCCTGATAAATAACCAGATCATTCTTATACCCATAAAACATCTCTCCACCCAATTTGGCATCATTTAGATGATTCATTTGATCACCAAAATTATTCCAAGTTTCTGGATAGAAATGATGTTTGTGAAGCAAGTGCCATTTTGGCTTTTCCATTTGGCATGAGCTTCTTACATCATCTTCATATGTCCAAATGATCAAGCTTTGCCCAATATTAGCCCAAGTTGACAGTCCATGTGAGTGCACCATCATGATCTAGTTTCTGGACCATTTTGCTCAGTTGTGAAGCAACTGCAGTAAATCTTGGTCCATTTCTCCTAAAACTCTCCAGTATTGTAGTTCTTCCTAGCCTAAACACCCCAGACATAACACTTGACACATAGCAGCCCCCTGTTGATCACATTGAGCTAATAAAGTTTACTGCAGTAAACTTCAGAGCTGACTAACCTTTTAACCATAGCTGTTTTCACCAAACTACCACAACAGTTGAAACCTACCTTGGAAGGACTACACCGCTGTCAAGATTTGGCACTAAGTAGGAAGCTAGAGCGCGCGCTGTCGGTGGTGACCACGGGATATGCCGGCCAAAACGGTGGTCTCGCCACTGTTGGCAACAGCAGCGCAGCTCCGGCCGGTTCTGGCTTGTCCCCAAGTGTCAAACAGCTCTGCCACATCGTCCTCATCCCTCTGGACCCCTCTCCCCCTCCGGCAGCTTCCTCGCCGACAGTCGCCGACGCTCGCCCACGGTTGCACTGTGCTCTGTTTGGATCCGAGCTTGCTTCGACTTCTTCCTCTGCTCCGCGGCGTCGTATACCTCTCCGTGATCCTTGCATCAATGCCTCGTCGCCTTCCCCGAGCTCATGCGCGCGACCTCCTCATCCCGCGGCTATATGAGCCAACCCCGAGCTCCCTCGACTGCTCCATCAGTCTTGCCTCTCTCCCTGGACCTCGCCTAGCCTCTCAGTTAAGCTCGAGGAGCTCTGGTTGCTGTCCATTGTCGCCATGGCTGCCGTACGGCCTCGGCTAAACTAGCCCGAGCCGAGCCCTCCCCCTCATTTCTGTAGCTACCAGAGGACTCCCCGAGACACTGCGCTCCTCCCCACCCTCTCGCCTTATCACTGGAGCCAGTGTGGCCGCTCACCCCGAAGATCGCTGCTGCTGGAGCCGCTTTTGTTCCCCTTGCCTCGCGGTAGTCCCGCCCCTCCCCGGTGCTGGCTGACCCTGGGGACGGGCGCGACCGGTCCTCCCGAGCCCGCCGGTGGCCTCCGTTTGGCCCGAGGTGGCCGGAGCCGCCAGGGCCGGCGCCGACAGTTCCTGAGCCTTGCCTCTGTTCAGCCCATGTCGGGGGAAGAAGGAGGCCAGGAGGAGGGTGTTGACAACGCGTGGGTCCCACAGGCCCTGCGCGTCAGCCACACACGCATCGTCCCCACCCCTGCCACGTGGATAAGTGGCGGACCCACCTGTACGCCACACGCGTTGACCAGCCCTTGCCACGTCAGATAAGTGAAAGCGCATTTCCGTTTTACATTTTCGCTGACCGAAAGCGTATTTCTAACTTTGCGTTTCTGCCTTATCCACCCAGGTACCCAACTGTGAATATTACTTTTACAAAAAAGTCCCTGAACTTCAACCCTCCATTACTTTCTAACCGTAACTCCAAATGAGGCGATTCCAGCGCTCACTTCTTCGTCTCGTCAAGCCCGGTCTATTGGTTTCATTTTCACTATGTTTTGACATGGTGAAAATGACCATTATGCCCTTGCCCTTAATCAGCCCCCTCTGAGAGAGAAGGTTTCCTGACGATTATTTCCGCAAGCTTCTTGCACTTTCTCCCGGTGATTTCTTCCACCCCAGGCAAGCCACACCCTCCATTTTCATCACTGTAATGCAGTGACATGGTTTAATTCATTTTCAACTTGTTTAAAATATTGCTTTAGCAACATGACTCTGTGCATGGCATTTTCTCGGAGTACTGTTTTGATCTTGTTATTGCCATGCTATTGTTTGGATTACTAGGAGTTATGTGTGTAGTTTATGAGTATCATGTTGCCATTGGAGTATTAGTGGCTGACATTATGATTGTCTCATGATGATATCTGTTAGTTTGTTTTGGAGTATTACTTTGGATATCATGCTACCTTTGGATTATTAGTGGTTAGTATGATTATTTTTATGATGCTAGTTGATGTTCTATTGCTTGGAGTATTATTTTTGGAGATGATGGTTTCATGTGGATCTTTGCTGGATAGCTTTATTCTGGTCATTGGAGTAGTAGTATTACTATTGTCAGATTCATCATAATAGTAGTGTAGTGCTACCCTTGGAGTATTTTGAGATGATGATATTATGCCTGGATTACTTGTTGGATATTACTATGACTTGGATTATAGTTTGATAGTTGACATCGGAGTATCAGTTATCATGGTTATATTTTGGGGATAAATTCCGTCATTAAGTTGGTCAGGTGCCGCCGAACCAGACTTTTCTAGTGCAACCACATTTTCCGGTATGGGACGGCCCTAATGCGGTCTATTGTCGTGCCTCTCGCCGGTGCCTCCAACTAGGGAAGGTTATGGGCGTGTTGTACCCTGGCCCAGTAAGAAGGCATAACCTTGTGAGCCCGTTGTTATGTTTTTGCGCGCGGGTCCCAGTGTGGATCAGGCCACGACGGTGGTCGTTGTGTCTTGAGGAAGACACGGGGCCACCCATGACTTAGCCCAGAGGGGAGTGAGTCTGAGTGGCCGGGAGAGTGCCATGGCAGTAGATCGGTTTTGTCGGAACGCCGTTCGTCCACCCGAATGGGAGTGCGAGGCCATGGGTTCTGTGGTGTGGGTGCAGTGCGCTACCTCTGCAGAGTGTATTTAAACTATTGATAGCCGCATCCTCGGTCATGGTCATGTGGTCGTACTAGGGTACACCGTTCAATCAACACTCACATGACGAAATGACTTATAGGTGATGGATATGTGGATATTCGAAGCAGTACAGATTGGCCAAGTATTGGTCATGGTTGTGATTGCCGTAAGGATCACGGGCCAAGTGTTGGTCGTGGTTGTGATCGCTGTAAGGATCACGGGCCATTTATTGGTCGTGGTTGTGATCGCCATAGGGATCACGGGCCATTTATTGGTCGTGGTTGTGATCGTTGTAAGGATCACGGGCCATTTATTGGTCGTGGTTGTGATCGCCGTAAGGATCATGGTTTGAGGCCAAATATTGGTCGTGGTTGTGATCGCCGTGAGGATCAAGGTTTGAGAGATGGTGATTTATCAGTATTGTAGTAGCTTCATATCATGCTTAGGAGTTCCTGTTGTATCATGGTAGCTGTTAATTTAATTAACCTACTTAGCGCTATGTTGTTGTCTTGCCTTGATGTTTTTGGTTGTTGTGAGCTTGCAAGTACATTCAATGTACTAACCTGGCGTGTCATGACAGATTGTAGGTGATGCCGTGATTGATTGATTGCTTGTCATGGTTTCCGTTCGTGAGAGCTAGATTGTGTCCCAGCCAGAGTCCCTGCGGAGTGGAGTACACCACCTTCGTTGTTGTTCCGCTGCTACGAGTTGTTCCGCTGCTAGCATAGAGCAAGTGTAGTATCGCAGGCGTAGTGTCGCCGTGCTGATGTGAACCTTTGGAACATCAGACCTTTGTATTTATTCTTGTAGTAAGAGCTGATTTGTTCTATGTCAAGCAGTGTTGTATTCCAGAGACTTCTCCTCGATCTTTGGGCTCGAATACGGGGCGTTCCATTTTCTCTGAGCCGGGGTGCCACAAAACCTCCAATAACAATAGTTGAAAATTTTCCAATAGAATTGATACTATGAACTTGAGGTTGTTTCTTCGGAAAGTGTACCGTACGCTCATTACCATTAACATGAAAAGTGACATTGCCTTTGTTGCAATCAATAGGAGCCCCTGCAGTATTCAAAAAGGGTCTACCAAGGATGATCGACATACTGTCGTCCTCAAGAATATCAAGAATAACAAAGTTCATTAAAATAGTAACATTTGAAACTACGACAGGCACATCCTCACAAATACTTGATTTATTAGCCATTTGCAAAGAGATTTCTATAGATGTCAACTTATTTAATTCAAGTCTATGATATAAAGAGAAAGGCATAACACTAACACCGGCTCCCAAATCACACAAAGCAGTTTTAACATAGTTTCTTTTAATGCGGCATGGTATAGTTGGTATTCCTGGATCTCCAAATTTCTTTGGTACTCCACCCTTGAAAGTGTAATTAGCAAGCATAGTGGAAATTTCAGATTCTGGTATCTTTATTTTATTTGTAACAATATCTTTCATATACTTAGCATAAGGTGCCATTTTCAGAACATCAGTCAAACGCATACGCAAAAAGACAGGTCTAAGCATTTCAACAAAGCGCTCAAAATCCTCAACATCCTTTTTCTTGGATGGCTTAGGAGGAATGGGCATCGGTTTCTGAACCCATGGTTCTCTTTCTTTACCATGCTTCCTAGCAACAAAGTCTCTCTTATCATAATGTTTATTCTTAGGTTGTGGGTTATCAAGATCAATAACAGGTTCAATCTCCACATCATTATCATTACTAGGTTGAACATCAACATGAACATCATCATTAACATTATCACTAGGTTCATGTTCATCACCAGATTGTGTTTCAGCATCAGAAATAGAAATATCATTAGGGTTCTCAGGTGTATCTATAATAGGTTCACTAGAAGCATGCAAAGTCCTATCAGTTTTCTTTTTCTTTTTATTACTAGGAGGACTAGGTGCATCAGTATTCATTCCCTGAGAATCTTGCTCAATTCTCTTAGGATGCCCTTTGGGATACAAAGGTTCCTGGGTCATCTGACCACCTCTAGTCATAACCCTAATAGCATGATCATTGTTCTTACTATTCAACTCATTAAGCAAATCATCATGTGCCTTAAGTACTTGTTCTACTTGAGTTTTAACCATGGAAGAATGCTTACTAATAATCTTAAGATCACTAACAGTTCTACTCATGTAATCACCCAAGCAGCCAAGCATGTAAGCATTATGTTTCAATTGTCTACTAACATAAGCATTGAAATTTTCTTGTTTAACAATAAAATTATCAAACTCATCCAAGCATTGACTGGCAGACTTATTATGAGGAATATCACCTTCATCATATCTATAGAGAGAATTTACCTCTACTACCTATGTCGGGTTATCAAGAGCATGTATCTCTTCAATAGGTGGTAAATTCTTAACATCTTCACTTTAATACATTTTCTTTCATATATTTCTTTGCCTCTTGCATATCTTCAGGACTAAGAAATAGAATACCTATTTTCTTTAGAGTTGGCTTAGGAATTGGTTCAGGAAGTGTCCAATCATTATCATTACTCAATATAATATTCAATAGCAATTCAGCTTGCTCAATAGTTTGTTCCCGGAAAACACAACCAACACAACTATCTAGGTGGTCCCTAGAAGCATCAGTTAGTCCATTATAAGAGATATCAAATATTTCATTTTTCTTGAGAGGATGATCAGGCAAAGCATTAAGTAATTGGAGAAGTCTCCCCCAAGCTTGTGGGAGACTCTCTTCTTTAATTTGCACAAAGTTAAATATTTCCTTTAAAGCAGCTTGTTTCATATGAGTAGGGAATATTTTTCAGAGAAGTAATATATCATATCCTGGGGACTACGCACACAACCAGGAGCAAGAGAATTAAACCATATCTTAGCATCACCCTTTAACGAGAAAGGTAACAATTTAAGAATATAGTAATAGCAATTTGTTTCCTCATGAGCAAATAGGGTGGCTATATCATTAAATTTAGTAAGATGTGCCACAATAGTTTCGGATTCATAACCATGTAAAGGATCAGGTTCAAGCAAAGTAATTAACTCAGGATTGACAGAGAAATCATAATCCTTATCAGTAACAAAGATAGGTGAAAAGTAGCAAACTTAGGATTATGTTGCATTCTAGCATTAAAAGATTTTTCTTTCCACTTGCATAATAATTTCTTAAGATCATTTATATCCTTACATGCAAGAAAGTCCCTAGCTACCTGTGACGCCCTGTGACCGATGCTCCAGAAGACTTCCAGCTATTCTAACTTTCGCCGTGTGATTTATTTTTGTTTGTTGCATTTCATCATCACATTATCCGCATTTCATCTGCATGTTTTCATAAAACTTACATTCCTTTGTCGTTATCGTTTCTCCCTTTGCCTTCATCACCTTCCCTCGGACCAATTTGCCTTTGTTGACCATTCCAGACCAATCGGGTTTCCTCTTCCCTCTTGACCATGACCACCTAACCCCCTCTTTGCGCGGTGCATAGACCACTCCTGCGCATCGGAAACTTCCTCGGACCGCTCTCTTCCCTCTTCTCTGAGCCCATCAAACCCCCCTTGTCTCCATGGCCTTTTGTCAAACCCCTCACGTGCGTCCGAAAGTTGTCCCGAACCTGACCCGCTCAGTCATCACCATTGGGTCCGGATCATCCCCAAACATCCCTAAAATATCTTCAATTTGTTTATCAAACTCTCCTAAACTATTTTTCCTAGACCGTCCGATCTAATCGAAGGGCCCAAAACTAGCTCCAAATCCCTCCACCTCCTATTTAATCAGCCTAACCTAGCCCTAACTGTCCCATCCATCCTTTCCCTCACCCGCCGCCGCCACTCTCCTGCATCTTCATCGGGATCCTCCCAGATCAATCTCCCTACTACAAGCGCTTGAGCCTCCACGTCTCAATCCCCATCCATCCAACTACCCATCGCTACCGCAGCCTCCGACCACCTCCCGTGTTTCCTAGGGCGACCAAATCGTGGCAGCCAGCCAGCTGTCCCCAGCTCCTCCTCGCGCTCAGCGCTGCCGGTTGCCTTGCCTCGTCACCCGCCTGCATGCTCGACAACGCCCGAGGCCGTGCCTCTTCTTCCCTCCTCTACTCGACCCCGAATGGATCATGAGCACCGAGCGCCTCCCCGTCGCCTTCCCCGTCCAGGCCGCTCGCGACAACAGCAGCAGCTCCTGCATCCCCAACTCCCGAGCACCTCCACCGTTGCCGCCTCAGATGAGCGCCCCTATGGTTCCCTTTCTCTCCTTCATCTGGTTCTCTCCTCTCATCTCTCTCTCTTCTTCATATTTGGACAGGAATTCATGCACGCCCGTCGAGCTCCGGTTCAAGCAGCTCTCTCGCTATTGACCCTCCTCCCGTTCCAACCAGTCTCCCTCCAGCCTCCAGTCCGCTCCTTTTCTTGCCGAAGCCCCGCCCCAAGACAGCCTCCACTGGATCCATCAAGTCTCCACGTCTCCGTCCTCACCCGGATTCTCGTCGCTGCACCAAGTCCCTCGCCCCGCCTATGCTTCCTTGCTCCAAATCGAACGCCAAGCCGCCGCCCCGGAGCTTCTCCGTCGCCGGCGCCCTTCTCCAATGCCCAAGTCCCACCATGAACACCCGACCTCGAGCTTCCACTGGCGAGCCGCTCCTTCACCTCATCAGGACGAGGTCAGTCAAGTCCACTTTGTCCGGCGACCTCCGAACCTCATCGTCATGGATCCGCGCCAAGCTCCGCCTACCTGCGCTCCTGCCGTCTCGCCGGACCAAGAGACACCGCTGCTCTGCTCACTTTGAAGCAGAGAACCGTGCCCCAACCCCTGCCGTGCCCGCTCATCCCTGGCGCGTTGACCACCTCACTCACGTGCGTGCGTGCGGGCACACGCGCGAACCTCATCCCTTTGTCGCTCCGGGCCACATCTCCACCGACCTGGGCTTGGCCCATGGGTGAGCAGCCCCTCTAGCCCCACTCTTGTACACTATTGGCCCAGCCAGATTCGGCCCACGTAGTTTTTTTCCTGTGATGCGATTTGCTCTATTATCCTGAAACTGCCAGTTTTTTAGAAAAGTCCCCAGACTTCATGCATATAATAACTCCACATCCATGCATCGGATTAAAATGTTTTAAACATGTAAAATGCTTACAATTGTGTGTAATTTCATAATATACAACTTTCATCCATGTTTAAAATGGTTAAACTTGTTGTTTCAATTAATTTGCATAAATGCCATGCTAAAATGATTTATTTCATGACTAAATAGCCGTAACCCTGTTTTAAATAAACTTTTACATGTAAATGGGGTAGAAAAATGCATAGGTTAACATGGTGCGCTTATTTTGCATGTTTAACAACTCTAAATATGGTTTAGGGCAGAACAGTACCAAATTCGAATATTGCACATGGGGTTTTTCCGGAATTGTTGTTTGTTATTTCTGGCCTCATTTAAAATGCGTAAATGTTATGTTCTTGTATGCATCATCTCTTGGCATGAGTAGCATCATATAGCTTTGTCTTGCATCATACTTGGTTGAGTAATGATGCCATGTTTATGTGTTGTGTGTTTACCGTGTTGTTTGCTTCTTTCCTGTTGTACTTCTTCTCGATAGTTCCTGTTTTGTTGCGATCGTGAGGATTCGTTTGATTAGGCTTGGTTCGTCTATGCCCGTTCGTCTTCTTCATGGACTCGTTCTTCTTCATAGCGAGATTTCAGGCAAGATGACCGTTACCCTGGATCTCACTACTATCATTGCTATGCTAGTTGTTTCGATGCTATCGCTATGTCGCGCTTCCTACCACTTGTTTATGAAGCCTTCCTATATGTCATGAAACAACCTCTAACCTTTTCACCATCCCAGCAAACCGTTATTTGTCTATGTTACCACTTTGCTCAGCCCCTCTTATAGCATTGCTAGTTGCAGGTTGTTTCATGGGATATCACAATATCTCTTATTTAATTAATGCACATATATACTTGGTAAAGGATGGAAGGCAGCCTTATGCCTGGTGTTTTGTTCCACTCTTACCGCCCTAGTTTCTGTCATACCGGTGTTATGTTCCTTGATTTTGCGTCTCTAACATGATGAGGGTTTATGGGCCCCTCTTGACAGTTCACTTTGAATAAAACTCTTCCAGCAAGGCCCAACATTGGTTTTACCATTTTCCCAACACAATAATTAAACTTGATATTAAATTTGACGCATAGGGATTTAGCGCTACCTGAGGAGTAATTCTACAT